>NW_015165963.1:43884-45717 GCF_001447785.1 Gekko japonicus
CAGGGGGCGGGCACATGCAACAAGCCCCGCCCCCTGCTCCCAGCAGCCCTCGGTCAGAGCAAGAAGCAGCCAGGTAAGTTGCAGAGCCCCCCTCCCCCCGCTTAAAACAGTCCAGTGGCACCTTTAAGACCAAGTTTTATTCAGGTACAAGCTCTCCCTCTTCTGCGAGGACAGATCTGCATGCCCCCCCCCCCAAGTAGCTAGCAATCCAAAACAGACCAGTGGAGCTTGAGCGGTGGGCGTTGCCTTCTGACAGATGTCTGGTGATGTCAGGGGGCGTGGCATATGCAAATGAGTTATGCTAATGAGTTATGCTGATGAGCTCCCGCACCTCTTTTTCTACGAAATGACCCTAGAGCCCACCCTCCGAAGGATCCATTTTCTCCAGAGGAGTTGATCTGTGTAGTCTGGAGATGAGCTGTAATTCCAGGGGTTCCCCAGTTCCCAACTGGAGGTTGGCATCCCTACCAGGATACTACAGGAAGCTTCTTTGCTAATATGTACTCCCCCCCCACGCACACACATGTATGCAGGGGTCATTTCGTAGAAAAAGAGGTGCAGGAGCTCATTAGCATAACCCATTAGCATAACTTATTTGCATATGCCACACACCCCGACATCACCGGAAGTGTGTCAGAAGGTAACACCCACTTCTCAGGCTCCCTGGGACTCTTTTGGATTGCTAGCTATTGGGGGGGGGGACATGCAGATATGTCCTGGCAGAGGAGGGAGAGCTTGTACCTGAATAAAACTTGGTCTGTTTTGGATTGTGGGGGCGGGGCTGGGGGGAGCTCTGCAACTTACCTGGCTGCTTCTTGCTCCTCATGGCCTGGGGCTGCTGGGAGCAGGGTGGGGGCTTGTTGCATGTGCCCGCCCCCTGGGCTCTTTACTGCCGGAGCGCTGCTCCTGTGCGCTCCTGCAGGAAATGACCCCTGCATGTATGAAGTGCCATCAAGCTGCGGCCAACTTATGGCAACCCCAGCAAGGGGCTTTCAAGGCAAGTGAGAAGCAGAGGTGGTTTCTCATTACCATCCTCCGCAGAGTCTTCCTTGGTGGTCTCCCATCCAGATCCTGACCCTGTTTAGCTTTTGAGATATGATAGGATCAGGCTATACCATGCAGCCTTCCCTCTCCAGCAGACACAAACCCGCTTTTAAAGATGTACTGAGAATCTCTTAATGAATGCACTCTCTCTCCACTTGCTGACTCCTAGAGAATGCACATTCTTCATCGGAACTCCCCCCCCTTCCCCCCCGAAAAAAGAGATAGTGCCAGGCATTGCCCAAGGTTCACCAGATTCGGGGTCTCTGACTTGAAATGGCCTTTGAAGATGACTTGGGGGGCTTTTGTTTCTGATGTACTCTTGATTCTGGATGTGGGACAATTCTGGCACACCCCTTTTGCTTTGGTTGATTGAGGTGCTGCTATTTTTTTAAAAAAATGTATTCTAAGCAGTGTCCCTTGCTTTGGGGATCATACTGGAAAATGGGTTCCTCATTTAGCAAATGTGCCAAAGTGGCTATTCTCTGGGGGTAGCTCTGTTCCTGTAATTATCGTGAAGTTGGTCAGCTGCAGGCATTTGGGAAGACCTAGATGCCCATTTATTTATTTAGTGAATATATCTGCGGCCTCTCCAGAGACCTGTTTTGACAGGCTCACGATTAAAATGATACAAACCCCCCACACAAACAATCCTTGACATAAAACAGCATAAAACGAACACTGAACGAACAAAATTAATATTCATAAAACAGATTAGAAGCAGGACATGAAATAGCTAAAAAAAAAAAGAAAAAAAAGGAACCTCTCATTTAAAAGTTTGCATTAAAAGAA
>NW_015165963.1:45895-47231 GCF_001447785.1 Gekko japonicus
AAGGGCAGTCACCACTTGGGAAAAAAAACCCTGCCTCTGGTTGGCATCTGTTTTACCTCTGCAGGTGAAAGCAGGGCTTGGGGAAAGGATCTTGACTGGCAGACTAGACAATATGGGATAGAGTTCCAATTCCGAGTTCAGAAATTCTTGGAGATGTAAGAAGAAGAGAAGAAGAGATTGGATTAATACCCCGCCCTTCACTTGGAGTCTCGGAGCGGCTTACAAACTCCTTTCCCTTCCCTTCCCCACAACAGACACCCTGTGAGATAGGTGGGGCTGAGAGAACTCTGACACAAACTGCTCTTTTTCAAGGACAGCTGTGCCAGAGCTTGTGACTGGCCCAAGGTCACATCAGCAGGTGCAAGTGGAGGAGTGGGGAATCAAACCCGGTTCTCCCAGATTAGAGTCCGCACACTTAACCACTATACCAAACTGGCTCTCTAGGAGGAGGAGGAGGAGGAGGAGAATGGATTTATACCCTGCCCTTCACTACCCAGAGGAGTCTCAGAACGGCTTGCAAACTCCTTCCCGTTCCCCTCCCCACAACAGACACCCTGTGAGGTTGGTGGGGCTGAGAGAGCTCTTGACAGAAACGGCTCTTTTTCAAGGACAGCTCTCATCAGAACTATGGCTTGCCCAAGGTCATCGAGCCAGGCGCAAGTGGAGGCGCGGGGAATCGAACCCGGTTCTCCCAGATTAGAGTCCGCACACTTAACCACTACACCAAACTGGCTCTCTGAGGGGTGGAGCCTGAAGAGGGCGGGGTTTGTGGAGTGGAGGGACTTCAATAGGACATGGTGCCAGAGAGCCCACCCTCCAAAGTGGCCATTTTTCCCCAGGGGAACTGTCCTCTGTCTCCCAGAGAGCAGTTGTAATCCCACGAGATCTCCAGCCAACACCTGGAGGTTGGTAACCCTAGTGGGAGGAGATGGTCCTTCGGGTACTTTGGCCCAGAGCTGTTTATGGCCTTAAAGATAAGAACCAGCAAAAGCCAAAGTCTGAAATGTGAATCCCCATGGCAAATGGCAATACAACAAACCCCCCCCCCCCATCAACAGAACAAAGTTTGAGTCCAGTGGCACCTTTAAGACCAACAAAATTTAATTCTGGGTATAAGCATTTGTGTGCATGCATCTTGACTCTAATCAGCCCTTCCTGGAAACTAACCCCCTCCCACTTATATGTAAGGCTTGAGGACATCTGTTTCTGTATATCTGAAGAAGTGTGCTTCTACACATGAAGACGAAGAAGAGGAGGAGGAGGAGGAGGAGATTGGATTTATACCCCGCCCTTCACTCCCCGAAGGAGTCTCAGAGCGGCTTACAAACTCCTTTCC
>NW_015165963.1:47264-47678 GCF_001447785.1 Gekko japonicus
CCAGGTGTGACCACACCGCAACATCTGGGAAGCGTAGAGCTCCCGTGGCTCCCCTGAGGCTTCCCGCTGAAGATGCGGCGCAAAAAACTAGTACCTCCGAGGTACTAGTTTCTGGAAACCACGGGGCAAGGGCAAGCGTCTGATCGCGTTTCCGGTGGTAGTTCGTGGCATCCAGCGCCCGCCCATGTCCTGTCACAAAAAGGGTTTTTTCCCAAGTCTCCATGGGATGCGCACAAGCACCCAACGGCGCATGTGCACACTTCGGTTTTAAAAAAACACAACCCCGTTTGCCACAGCAGCAGTGCCTAGCCATTGCTGCTGTGATCGCGGCACGCCGCTTCTTTGCCGTGCCGCTTCTTTGCCACGCCGCAGGATTGTCGTGTGATCGGCACCTCCCCCCGAACCACGGGGACC
>NW_015165963.1:48252-54901 GCF_001447785.1 Gekko japonicus
AAGTGTCTTCTCCAGCACCATAGTTCAAAAGAATCTATTCTTCGGCGCTCGGCCTTCCTTATAGTCCAACTCTCGCAGCCATACATGACTACTGGGAATACCATTGCTTTGACCATGCGGACTTTTGTTGGCAGGGTGATGTCTCTATTTTTTATCATGCTGTTTAGGTTCACCATCGCTTTTCTCCCAAGGAGCAGGCGTCTTTTAATTTCATGGCTGCTGTCACAGTCTGCGGTGATCTGGGATCCCAGGAACGTGAAGTCTGTCACTACTTCCACGACTTCCCCTTCTATTTGCCAAGGAGTGATGGGGCCAGATGCTATGATCTTAGTTTTTTTGATGTTGAGTTTCAAGCCCACTTTTGCGCTCTCCTCTTTTACCCTGAGCAAGAGGCTCTTTAGGTCCTCTTCACTTTCTGCCATTAGAGTGGTATCGTCTGCATATCTGAGGTTGTTGATCTTTTTCCCAGCAATCTTAATTCCCACTTGTGATTCATCCAGGCCAGCATTTCGCATGATGTACTCTGCATATATATTAAATAAGCAAGGTGACAATATACATCCTTGTCGTACTCCTTTACCTATGCAAAACCAATCAGTTGATGCCACTGGATTCAAACTTTGTTCTGTTGTTTCAGACCAAAACAACCACCTACCTGAACCTATTGTTCCCATCAAGTCACAGTTGACTTATGGCAGCCCCAATGGGGTTTTAAAGGCAAGAGACCAACAGAGATGGTTTCCCATTACCTGACTCTGCATAACGACCCTGGAATTCCTTGGAGGTCTCCCATCCAAATACGGACCAAGGCTGACCCTGCTTAGCTTCGGAGATCTGTCAAGATCAGGCCAGCCCGGGTTACACAGGTCAGGGCAACAGAAATATTATGCATAAATGGATAAACCTTAGTCTGAAACTATTGAACTCTGATAGCTTTATCATCTGCAACCTTCACAGCATCTTAGAACACCCAATGTGGAGCCAAAGAGGATCAGCGGCTTTCTCTGTTTTCCTCCCTTGCCTAAATGCTTTACCTTCATCTCTCTCTCCCCCACATATAAACTGTCTCTTTCCCCCAACCCTGTATCCCAGCCAACAGGTGGGATTTGGGGATCTCCTGGCATTAGGACTCATCTCCAGACTACAGAGAACAGTTCCCCTGGAGAAAATGGCTGTCTTAGAGGTATGCTCTATGGCTAGAGTGATGAACACATGGAATTCACTGCCACAGGAGGTGGCGGCTACAGACATGGACAGCTTCAAGAGGGAATTGGATAAGCATATGGAGCAGAGGTCCATCAGTGGCTATTAGCCACAAGGTATAGATAGGAACTCTCGGTCTGGGGCAAGTGATGCTCCGTATTCTTGGTGGTTGGGGAGGGCAACAGTGGGAGGGGTTTCCGGTGTCCTGGCCCCACTGCTGGACCTCCTGATGGCCCCTGGTATTTCTGGCCACTGTGTAACATAGAGTGTTGGACTGGATGGGCCTTTGGCCTGATCCAACATTGGCTTCTCTTATGTTCTTATATGGAGCAGAGGTCCATCAGTGGCTGTTAGCCACAAGGTATAGACAGGAACTCTCGGTCTGGGGCAAGTGATGCTCTGTATTCTTGGTGCTTGGGGGGGGGACAGTGGGAGGGCTTCTGGTGTCCTGGCCCCACTGCTGGACCTCCTGATGCCCCCTGGTATTTTTGGCCACTGTGTGACACAGAGTGTTGGACTGGATGGGCCATTGGCCTGATCCAACACTGGCTTCTCTTGTGTTCTTAAGAGGGGATTGGATGGACATATGGAGCAGAGGTCCATTGGTGGCTCTTACCCACAAGGTATAGATAGGAACTCTCAGTCTGGGTCAAGGGATGCTCTGCTGTCTTCGTGGTTGGGGGGGGGGCGACAGTGGGAGGGCTTCTAGTGTCCTGGCCCCACTGCTGGACCTCCTGATGCCCCCTGGTATTTTTGGCCACTGTGTGACACAGAGTGTTGGACTGGATGGGCCATTGGCCTGATCCAACATTGGCTTATCTTATGTTCTTATCAGAGGGAAACGGATAAACATCTGGAGCAGAGGTCCATCCGCAGCTCTTAGCCACAAGTTATAGATAGGAACTCTCGGTCTGGGGCAAGGGATGCTCTGTATTCTTGGTGCTTGGGGGGGGCAACTGTGGGAGGGCTTCTAGTGTCCTGGCCCCACTGCTGGACCTCCTGATGCCCCCTGGTATTTCTGGCCACTGTGTAACATAGAGTGTTGGACTGGATGGGCCTTTGGCCTGATCCAACATTGGCTTCTCTTATGTTCTTATATGGAGCAGAGGTCCATCAGTGGCTATTAGCCACAAGGTATAGACAGGAACTCTCGGTGTGGGGCAAGAGATGCTCTGTATTCTTGGTGCTTGGGGGGGGGACAGTGGGAGGGCTTCTGGTGTCCTGGCCCCACTGCTGGACCTCCTGATGCCCCCTGGTATTTTTGGCCACTGTGTGACACAGAGTGTTGGACTGGATGGGCCACTGGCCTGATCCAATGTTGGCTTCTCTTATGTTTTTATGGCATTGTATCCCAAGGAGGTCATGTCCTCACAGGGCTCAACCCCCAAATCTCCAGATGTCTCCCAGCCTGGATCTGGCAACCCTCTCCCCTGTCAGCAGCCAGGGGGATCTGGCATTCATACTCCACCCCACCCCGGCTAAGGATGCTGAACAGAGCCCTCCACTTCCCAAAGCAGCTCCAGAGCAATAAAATTAGCTTTGGTGGGTGCATTATGAGCCTCTTCCTTCCGCCAGCATCACCTACTAATTGTGCATGGAAAAATATTCCAGAAATCAGCTTGCACCCTTGAGCTATAATCATGTTTATTTCCATAACTCTTTGATAAAATATTTGTCTTTTGCCTTGAATAATCTGGCGAAAAAAGGGGGGTGGAGGAAGGAAAAGGAAGAGAGAAGGCACAGAGAGAGGAATCCAATTTCTTCACATCTGCTTTTCTTTCAAGCACCCCATATGGGAAAACATATTCTTCTCCCCTGAATTCATTAGGGCTTTCATGAAATGCGCCACCACATATATCTTTCCTTTTTTTAGAGAAAAAGCCCAGAGTCTAGCAATATTTATATTTTAAACAGGCACAAACAGACCAATTTGTGGAGTGTTTAGAACACAGAGGAGGGGAAGGATTCTTTGACGGCTGAGCTGTCTAGGGGTAACGCACTTCTGAGTCACACGACGGCCTCGTATATTTGCATCCGCAAAAGGTTTGATTCAAATACACACCTCGCAAAGCCTAGAGGATTCTCAAAATGAAAAGGCAGGGTATAATTTTTAAAGACATTTAGTGAAGCGTTTGGCAGAAATAAATAGGTAACTGCAGATCTGCGGCGCTGAAAGTCAGCCAAGAGCCGGAGAACTCTCCCCCCACGGAGACCCGCGGGAACCTGAGCCAGATCTTCATTCCAAAGCCCTGCAAGTATGACACTCTGTGGGTTGAATCAACGAGGATGGGGGGGTGCGTGTGTTACGATGACGTTCTCCGTGCATTTCCCCATAAAATCTCCCCCGATGAGAAAACCTGGTATTTGTCACCTGCAGGATTAGTTTCTCTTAGTTTTCTGTAATGTAGTCAATGGCAGAATGAGCAAATTCAGAAGAATGACCACTAGAGGACAAAACGGTCACTTGGGAAGGTAGACTCTTTGGTGTTATACCCCACTGAAGTCCCTCCCCTCCACAAACCCCTCCCTCCTCAGGCTCCACCCCCAAAATCTCCAGGAGTTTCCCAACTCAGAGCTGGCAACCCTACACCACAGTGCATTTTGGCCATAATAAAAAGGCGTTTGAGAGCTGGGCCATAGGAAGATAAATGCCAGAGAATCCGAACCAGTCTGGCTGCTGCCATGGCTGATGTGCTGAATTTGGATGCAGAAGAGCCAGTACAAATCCCCGTTCAGCTATGAGGTTCATGGGAATTCCCACAACTTATAGGAGGACCTGCTCCCTTACCTGCCTGCTAAATAGTGGGTTCCATGGAGGAGCAGACCCCAAGTCTAGCGATCAGCTCAACTTTATTAGTGATTTCAGCAAGAAGAAGACAAGACCCCAGGACCACAGCTCTGTTTAAATTGCATGCCATTGCCACACCCAAACATACCTGACTCCCAACGATAGGCTATTTACATAACATTACTTCTTGATTGGTTACTACCAGCGTCCTGGTGGGCTATTGTTCTTGTGCTCCGAGCTCAGCCCGTCTCTGGTAGAGCAGTCCTGGGATGTTTCAGTCCCAATACATAACAGAGAGTGTCTGCGGGGTTCAGGCAGACCTCTGAGATCTTTGGATGGTGGCAAGTTCACAAGTTCAAACACCCCCCCTGCATACACACACACTGGAGGGCCATGAAGAACTTGGCTAGGCAACACAGAGCTTAGGAAGGAAAAGGGGTAGGGTAGCAGAATAAGAATTCTGGAGTCTTTTCAGTCTCCTGAGCCATTTTGCTGCTGTGGAACCAACTAGGACCTCTCCCATTGCTGCCTTATGCACTCTCCCTTGAAGGGCCATGGCAAACCCAAGAGCTGGTTCTGTACAGTGGGCCGAAGGCGGAGAATGCATCTCCCGGTGAAGCATTTTACTTCCCAGCCACTTCTCTTCTGTTTTCTGAGCGTTTGAGAGAGAAAAAAATACATATATTATTCTTTCCCCCATCTCTCCGTGTGTTTCATTAAGCGAACAAATTCAGTATCTAAACAAGAATGGATTCGCAGGTTTTACAAGTGAAAGGTAAAATTAGACGCTGAAAAGAGCTAACCAAATTTGATTAGTTGCTTTCAGACTCCAGTGCGTTTTGTTTGGTCGCCTTGATTTGGATCTTTATTAGATAAGCTTGAATTGGCAGGGGTGGGGTGGGGGTGGGCGATGAGGGGGCTGCAGCCGTGACTGTCATCCGAAGAGGCAGGAGAGGAGACCCCCCCCCCTTAGATACTGTTCTGGTACCCTCCAATGTAACATTCATTCTCTGGCTGTGCATGTATACAATTACTCTGCGGTGCTAAGTAAATAATTATAAGCAGAGCCAGTTTAAAATGTAAAGGGAACCCCCCCCCCCGCTCATATTTTGAAAAGCACTAAGTACAGTATGAAAAGGGGTGGGTGGGTAATTAGTAAATGAAGCAATCAATTAACTCCATTTATAGCCATATAAGAAGAATGTAAGAAGTGCCAATTAACTCCATTTATAGTCATAAGAAGAACGTAAGATGTGCCGTGCTGGATCAGACCAAAGGCCCATTACGTCCAGCATTCTGTTCACACATCCTCTGGGCAGTTGCCTCTAGGAATGCCACAAGCCGGATGACCCAAACAAGAGGGATCCCAAGCGTATACGATATACAGAAATACAAAACGCAAGGGTAGGCCATCCAAAAAACTACAGATTTCACAGATTACCAGTCGACATCAGTATAATAGCGTCCAAAAGACCTCAAAGTCCACAAACAAGGCAGAGGAAGTCCCATAGCGCAAAGAAACTTCTGCAGCCGAAAAACGTCCTTCCTAGGTATGCCAGACGTTCCAAAGCATTCTTCCTCAGTTATACGGCTGAAAAATGGAACTTGATTTCCACAATAATCTAGGCACGGCTCATGTCTCAAATGGGACATGCCTTGTTTGTGGACTTTGAGGTCTTTTGGGCACTATTATGTTGACAGGATATAGAGGAGTCTCTTGTCGGATTCTTTTTCTATTATTGAATTGTTATCCTTTTCTTGTCAGTTTTTCATATTGCGACTTATGTTTTTGAATTGTGACCACCAATTCTACTTTAGTTATTGATTTACTGTACTTACGTTGCAATATGGCCAGGGTCCAACCTACCTGAGGGACCGCCACAAACAAGGCATGTTCCCCCAAGAGCACTACGGTCAGGGCCCCAAAACTTATTAGTCATCCCGGGCCCCAAGGATGTCAAACTAGCCGCTACTAGGACCAGGGCTTTTTCGGTGGCGGCTCCTACCTGGTGGAATGAGCTCCCAGGGGAGATCCGGGCCCTGCGGGATCTTTTGCAGTTCCGCAGGGCCTGCAAGATGGAGCTCTTCCGCCAGGCTTTTGAGTAGGAGCCACCGCCCCTACTATACTTCCACCGCCCTGAGGTCCTGAGGAAACATCTTAGTATGGAAGAAGCCTTCGGCCGTCTTCTTGGAACTTTGGACATACGACCCGCCATCCCTAGATCATGGAAGTCACTGAGCACTTTGTTCAACTAGGATTTTTTAAAGATGTATTATATGTTTTTAAATTATTATGTATATTATTGTTTTATTATGGCAAGGGTGTCTTGCCCCTGTAAGCCGCCCTGAGCCCACTGGGGAGGGCGGGGTATAAATACAAAAAATAAATGAATGAATAAATAAATAGACTGGTGTCTACTGGTAATTTGTGAAATTTGTGGATTTTTTGATGGTCTACCCTTGTGTTTTGCATTTCTGTACAAGCAGGATGGCGGCAACAGTGTCTTTCTGCCTGTGCTCCCCAGAGCAAAGTTTGAATCTGTGACACCTTTAAGACCAACAGAGTTTTATTCAAGGTATAAGCTTTCAGGTGTATGCACTCTTCTTCAAACACAGATTCCTCTCTATACCTTGTGTGATGAAATGGCATTTACATGG
>NW_015165963.1:55150-58696 GCF_001447785.1 Gekko japonicus
ATGGGGTGGAGAGAACTGACAAAGAGGACACCAGTTTGGTGCAGTGGTTAAGTGCGTGGACTCTAATCTGGGAGAACCGGGTTTGATTCCCCACTCCTCCACATGCAGCTGCTGGTGTGACCTTGGGTCAGTCACAAGTTCTTTCAGAGCAGTCCTTGAAAGAGCTCTCTCAGCCTGACCTACCACACAGGCAATGCTCCCTCTAAGCTGTGGAGCCTTGTGAGCAGGAATTCTACTTTGTGAGCTACCGGCATTAAAATTGTGAGCAAGCAGTTTGGCTACTGCATCAATTAGTTTGCTCTGTAGCCATCCTTCCTGAGCTAAGACAAAAATGTGTGAGCCGGAGGCTAAAAAAATGTGAGCTAGCTCACACTAACTCAGCTTAGAGGGAACACTTCCAGTGACCAGTCCGGTGAAGGGCTGGAGGTTTCTCCACCACCTCCAGAGAGAGAGAGAGGGGTGTGTAGGGGACAGAGGAATGGCATTTTAAATCATATTTATTTTCTGCCCAGGTTGTGTTAATGTGCTCGTGTTTATTTTCTGCGCTTAACTTGTACATGGTTAAAATAAATCTTTTTTGAGTTAAATAAGACCTGGTGTGCCTTGACCACCTAGTTCTCCCCACTCAGCACATTACCAGGGGCAAAGGGAGGCAAAGGAGCACAAACAGGCCCGAATCAGAGAGGTTGCCAACTCTCCAAGGGGCACCCAAAGAGCACAGTACCAACTTCCCAAGGGTGGGGAAATCAGCCAGAGGGGTCTCACTGTCCCTCTAGGAAGGCGGTGTCCATTCAGTGAGTGGTGGCAGCATGCAACGAAGGGAAATAGCCCCACCAGGAAAGGGTGGGAAGGCAAAAACAGGGGCTTGCGAGCCACAGAACGGCTGCTCGGTCTCCCAGGGCTGAGGGCGGGTCCCCATTTCACCACCCCTTGAATAAAACTTTGATGGTCTTAAAGGGGCCACTGGACTCAAGCTTTGTTCTGTTGCTGCAGACGAACACGGCGACCCACCTGAATCTGCGCTCCCTGGCAACTGTTACCACGAAGCAGGTTGCCTCTGGTATGGAAGATGGTAGGTATCCATCACGACCAATGCTCCCTCTAAGCTGTGGAGTCTTGTGAGCAAGAATTCTACTTTGTGAGTACTTGCATTAAAGTTGTGAGCAAGCTATTTGGCTACTGCATAAATTAGTTTGCTCTGGAGCGATCCTTCCTGAGCTAAGCAAAAATGTGTGAGCCGGAGGCTAAAAAAATGTGAGCTAGCTCACACTAACCGAGCTTAGAGGCTAAGCAAAAATGTGTGAGCCGGAGGCTAAAAAATTGTGAGCTAGCTCACACTAACCGAGCTTAGAGGGAACACTGATCACGACTGGTAGCCACTGTAGCTCTGTCCTCCCTGAATTTGTCCACTCCCCATTCAAAGCCTTCCAAGTTGGTGGTCACCACCAGTGTTCCCTCTAAGCTCAGTGAGTGTGAGCTAGCTCACAGTTCTGTAGCCTCCAGCTCACAGATTTTTCCCTTCGCTCAGGAAGGATGGCTCCAGAGCAAACTAATTTACGCAGTAGCCAAATCACTCACTCACATCTTTAATGCCAGTAGCTCGCAAAGTAGATTTTTTGCTCATAAGAC
This sequence comes from Gekko japonicus, assembly GCF_001447785.1. Lineage (NCBI taxonomy): Eukaryota > Metazoa > Chordata > Lepidosauria > Squamata > Gekkonidae > Gekko > Gekko japonicus. The sequence continues at coordinate 56,780 of NW_015165963.1, forward strand.
TCCACAGCTTAGAGGGAGCATTGGTTACCACCACCACATCTTGTGGCAGCAAGTCCCCCTTTCCCACGGATACTCAAGGCCAATGACAACTAGAAACAATTCAGTCAGGACGGTGCCATGAGCAACCAACAATGAACTAAGGCGATAAGGGAGCACAATGAAATCAGAGGATAACACAGTGAAACATATACATCAGGAATACAGCTGGGTTAAAGCTGAATTTCAAAATTAGAAATTGGAGAGTTAGAAAAACTCCAGCATAATATATGCAATGAAGGCTCCCTCGAAGGCCTCAGACCTCCTTCACCTCGTACAGGTGCCCTCCTGAACAGCTCTGCCTTAACATCCTGCGGAAGAATCAGAGTGTGGGAACCTCCCTGACTTCATGAAAAGCCCCCCCCTGAACATTTCCATTCCACACATCTGATTAACACATGTTAACCTGAGCAGCAACCCTCCCTTGAGTTTAGACGAGCAAAAAGTTGTGCAGTCTGCATCACTGACAAAGCTACAGCCCGAGCCTTTTACACTTGAGAAACCAGTTTCCTTTGGAGCTTCGAATGCATGTCTCGGTTTCACAACAACATCCCCGCACACCCTCCACATAACTCCTGCGGCTGAAGCTTGTTGGGATGGTTTCTTGAGTCTGCGTTCCCTCTCCTTTGTGCACTTCCCCGCAAATTAATATTATGATATGCCTCCATTTGCATAATCAGGTCCTGCAGGCACCCGCCGAACCAGGTGCAAATCAGAGAATTCTCAACAGCATTTCCCCTCCTATCGCCTCACACCTGTGTGACTCAGGTTTCACTACGGTGCCTTCCGAAGGAAGATGGGAAAGTGTTTGTCTGTGGAGAGGGGTCCTAGGGTCACGTGGACTGCTCGGGAGCAAGTGGCCACCGTGGTATTGACGAGTGAGAGGGAAGTGATTGTTCCCCCAGAGCCATTGCTCACCGACAGCCCCTGCCTTTGAAAGATAAAGAGACTAGCCTCCATCAAAACTAACTCTCTCGGTGTGGCAGTCCATCCTGGAGTGTCAGCCCTCGCGGTCCCTGCCGATCAACACGCGGACGGTGCTGGAGGTGCGATAGCTCTGCAGGGTTGAGCTATTTACACAAGGTCACTTTATTAGTAAGGGAAATCGCTCCTGGTGACAAATGAGCACTCCGGCACCTGTCTTCGGAGCAGGGGATGCTTGCGTTACCTTTGTGGCATGGCACTTGTCAAAATGAGAGTTATTCCCTAGAAAAGCAAGCCATCGGTGTGGAAGGCAAAGAAGCTGGGCTAGGAAGAGAGGGAGGAAGAAAGGAAGGAAGGAAAAGAAGAGAGGGAGGAAAAGAAAAAGAAGGGAAGGTGGGAGGGAGGGAGGGAGGGAGGGCTGACCAAAGGAACTTACTGCGTTTTCAGTATTTGGCACCTTAGGACATGTTGGGCCAGGGGTCCCAAGTACTTACCTTGATTCGGCGGGGGATATATAGATCTTCGTGGGACCATTCCCGCGGGGAAAACACAGGCGCTGCACTATTCCATCGCCCAGATGTGACATAGGCACGTCGCCAGGCGACGCTCTAGCAATAGGGCTGGAAACTCTATGGTACCATCGAGTTTCCAGTCCCATTACCAGAGCGTCACCCAGCTACGTGCCTACGTCATGTCTGGGCGACGGAATAGTGCAGCGCCTGTGTTACAAGCAAGAATCTTCCGGCGGGGAAGCATGTGTCCCCCGCCGGTTCGTAGGTAGGTACTTGGCAACCCTATGTTGGGCTAATAAAGGATCTGCCAAGAATGCTCTTGCCCTGATTCTGTTTTTGTATGGATCTGAGCTGAAGAAAGAAGCTATTCTTACTAATATGCTGTCGAAGGCTTTCACGGCCGGAGTTCATTAGTTGTTGGAGATTTTCCGGGCTGTATGGCCGT
>NW_015165963.1:59609-59725 GCF_001447785.1 Gekko japonicus
AATACAAAAAGTTATTTTTCAGCCAATGTGCTGACGCGGCTCCATTTTTGTTTCTTATCTGAAAATGATGCATGAATTATCTCCAGCCAAAGCCTGGAATTCATATTATGGACTGC
>NW_015165963.1:60115-70352 GCF_001447785.1 Gekko japonicus
ATCAGTTTGACTACTGGGCAGCTGTCCATAACTGTTGCTCTGACCCCTTATGCTGGACTTGTAGATGGCCATACCAGCTGCAGAACCAAATAGATCAGGGGTCCCAAACATAATGCCCATGGAAGCCGGCTGACAACTTTTCTGGCACCCTCTAAGTGTTTAGAGAGCCAGTTTGGTGCAGTGGTTAAGTGCATGGACTCTAATCTGGGAGAACCAGGTTTGATTTCCCACTCCTCCACTTGCACATGGCTGGATGACCTTGGGCAAGCCATAGCTTTGATAAGAGCTGTTCTTGAAAAAGAGCAGTTTCCGTCAGAGCTCTCTCAGCCCCACCTACCTGACAGGGTGTCTGTTGTGGGGAGGGGAAGGGAAAGGAGTCTGTAAGCTGCTCTGAGACTCCCTTGGGTAGTGAAGGGCGGGATATAAATCCAATCTCTTCTCCTCTTCTTCTTCTTGAAAAAGAGCAGTTTCTGTCAGAGCTCTCTCAGCCCCGCCTACCTCACAGGGTGTCTGTTGTGGGGAGGGGAAGGGAAAGGAGTTTGTAAGCCACTCTGAGACTCCCTTGGGGAGTGAAGGGTGGGGTATAAATCCAATCTCTTCTTCTTCTTCTTTTTTTTAGAAAGTGGGTGGGGGCTTTTGCCCAGCGGGACTTCTGGCTGGCCATTGAAGATTCCATTGGCTGTGCAGATGTTTAAAAACATTGTGTTTGGCAGCCGCTGCCACCACAGCAGGAGGATCTTCTTTGCATGACTGAATGTAGGCTGTGGCAGCCATTTTGTAGCTGTCGCCCATTGGCGGTAGCCATTTTGTAGCAGCCATTTTTGTGCCTGCACCCACCACAGTGTGTCAGAATTCCAAAGATGTCCACAGGCTTCGTAAGGTTGGGGACCTCTGAAAGAGATGAAAGGGTCTGTCATGCCATGCCTCTTTCCTCCAACTGAATGAGGCCATATATTACACCAGTATTAACATTAGCACTGATGAAATGGCTTAGTTTGCCCTAAAAAAACACAAACCTCCAATTATGACTATTTAAGTGTTGCACAGAGGAAACTGTGGCTGAAAGATACATTTTCAAGGCTCTACAATGGGTTGTTCTGTAGGGAGGCCAGCCTACAGATGGGACCTGGGATCCCCCGCAATAACAGCTCATCCCCAGACTACAGAGATCAGATCCCCTGGAGGAAATGGATGCTCTGGAGGGTGTTCTCTGTGGCATTGTACCCCACTGAGGTCCCTGCCCTCCCCAGGTTCCATCTCCAAATCTCCAGGAGTTTCCTGACCTGGAGCTGGCAACCTTACCCCCTACCCCCTGCCAGTGGCCAGGGGAGACCTGGCAACCCTCAGTGAGGCTAAAGCCATGGTACTGGTTGGACATGAAGCTCCTCTTTGCCAGCCAGCGTCTCTGTTTCTGTCCACAACGCCGGGGCTTCTTGAACAGGAAGGCCCAGAGCCATTCTCAGCGTCTGCATTCCCCAAGGCAAGGGCTGCTCAGCTGCCAAAGGAAGTCAGAAACCAGGAGCCTCACCTTGCAGTTATAAAACTTTTTTTTTTAACAAGCGATATCTCTGTGGTACATTTCACATCTATATCTCAAAGAAGGCTATTTTCACCTGGAGCTACTTGTTGATGGCCTCCTCATCCCAGTATGCAGCAAAGCCATCCCGATCAGGACCATGGACAGCGCAGCCGCCTCCTGCCTTCTCTTGACATCCAGATGCCAGGAATCAAGAGAAATATTGAGTCTCCAGAGACGAGGAGTCCCCACTGAGTGACATTTTCTCTGCTTGATTTATTGCTTTGCACCTGTTGCCAAGTAATGAGGTGTGAGGCTGCCAGACTCTTTGCAGTGCAGGGCCGCTGCCGCCGCAGCGGGAAAGAGAGCTGGCCGCGTTCATCATCATCCAGGGACAAAAGAATTGGGAATTTGGTTCCAGCCCAGCAGAGACGGACCGAGGCGCTGCGAGTGGACTGTTTGCCTGGGCTCGTGTCGCTTGCTTCCACGCCTTGGTAACTGCCCCCCGTTTCATTCTGCAAAAACCAATTTTGCTCTTTATTGGGGGGGGGGAGAGAGAGCAATATTTCATTGATCACATATACTACTTTAAAATTCATAAGCTTTTGCAGAACTTCCTTTCTGACAGGGTAGAAGGCGGCCGGTGCTGAAAGTGATGGATGGGAAATAAGGGAATAAAGATGTAGCTCCAAAACAAAGTCCGCCCGAATGACGGCTTTCCCCTTCGTTAAAAGTAAACGGGAGCCGGGACTTCTGGGACTGAGAAGGACGTAAGCCAAGGGCAGAAGCAGGACTGGGGACCGGGACGATGGGAGCAGTGCTCCCTCTAAGCTGTGGAGTCTTGTGAGCAAAAATTCTACTTTGTGAGCTCCTGGCATTAAAGTTGTGAGTGAGCGATTTGGCTGCTGCATATATTAGTTTGCTCTGGATCCCTCCTTCCTGAGCCAAGGCAAAAATGTGTGAGCTGGAGGCTAAAAAACTGTGAGCTAGCTCACACTGACTCAGCTTAGAGGGAACATTGTACGGGAGTGCCTTTGCTTGCCTGGTCTGTGGAGGAAGAGATGAGAGAGACACAAGAGGAGCAGGGAAGAAGGGGAGGGGGAAGCCGGGCAACCCCCCTCCCACTGCCACCCAGTCTCCAAGGGACTGTCCCTTGCTGGGAAGCTGGCCACCCCGGGAGCAGAGACTCAAAGAACTGGTGCAGTCTGACATCTGTCACTCCCTCCCTCCCTCTCGCTCTCACTCTCCAGAGGCCAAGGAGTCTCTTCAAACAAGAACAGGATTGCTTTAAATATTAAAGGATTAGGCTAAAATCAACATGCCCAGGGAAGAGCTGTGTAAGGCAGGATTAAGAGCTGAGCCCCGGGGTGCTCCTGCAAAGATGCCGCCTGAGTCCCTTGCCTGTGCTGAGAAGTTGCGTGCCGGTCCTCTCTTTTCTGCTGCCCGGGGAGCAAGGGAGGACAAGGACTCGAATCCAGCACTGATTGACCTCTTTCCAACATGCCTTCATGTGGATTCCTCAGACATCTGGCTTTTTACAACTATAGGAAATCCTCAGGGAAGAAGAAGAAGAAGAAGGGTTCCCAAGTACTTACCGCGATCCGGCAGGGGACACATGCTCCCCGGCCAGAACATTCCTCCCTGTAACGCACCATGCCATTGCCAGGAAGTGACGCTGGGCGACGCTCTGACAATGGGGCTGAAAACTCAATGGTACCATCGAGTTGATCACCATCCGGAACATTCCTCCCTGTAACACACCCACGCCGCACCATGCCGTCGCCAGGAAGTGACGCTGGGCGATGCTCTGACACACTCAATGTTACCATCGAGTTTCCAGCCCCATTGCCAGAGTATCTCCCAGCATCACTTCCTGGCGATGGCATGGTGCAGCACATCTGTTGTCCCTGCAGGAATGGCCCTGGGAAGACGTATGTGTCCCCCGCCGAATCATGGTAAGTACTTGGTAAGCAGAAGAAGAAGAAGAGGAAGAAGAAGAGGAGGAGGAGGAGGAGGAGGAGATTGGATTTATGTCCCACCCCTCACTTGGAGTCTCAGAGCGGCTTACAATCTCCTTCCCTTTCCCCTCCCCACAACAGACACCCTGTGAGGCAGGTGGGGCTGAGAGAGCTCTGACAGAAACGGCTCTTTTTCAAGGACAGCTCTGATGGGACTATGGCTTGCCCAAGGTCACACCAGCAGGTGCAAGTGGAGGAGTGGGGAATCAAACCCGGTTCTCCCAGATTAGAGTCAGCAAACTTAACCACTACACCAAACTGGCTGTCTGGAAGGAAGTGCTAGAAGGAAGTGCTGAGGCATCAAAGGCCTTAAGGACATGGCTTGGTCCCAACTGGTTCCTCTTACATGCAAGGTAGACGATGGTGAAATGAGTCCACACCACAGGTATTTGTGTAAAAAATGTGCCACTTTGCAAAGCGAATGTTGGGCTTACCGTTTTAGAGGCTAGCTGTGTTTTATCTGCAGTAGGAGACCCAGATTCAAATCCAGCAGCACTTTAGAGCCCAACAAGATTTTTTTTGGGGTACAAGCTTTTGAGAGTCAAAACTCTTGACCCAGGGAGTACCTGACAAATGGAGGTTTAACTGTCAAAAGTGTATACCCTCAAAATCTTGTTTGGTGTAGTGGTTAAGTGCGCGGACTCTAATCTGGAAGAACTGGGTTTGATTCCGCACTCCTCCACTTGCACCTGCTGGATGACCCTGGGCAAGCCGTAGTTCTGATAAGAGCTGTTCTTTAAAAACAACAGTTTCTTTCAGAGCTCTCTGAGCCCCACCTACCTCACCGGGTGTCTCTTGTGGGGAGGGGAAGGGAAAGGAGTTTGTAAGACGCTCTGAGACTCCTTTGGGTAGTGAAGGACCGGGTATAAATCCAATCTCCACCTCCTCCTCCACTTCTTCTTCTTCTCTGTTAAGGTGCGACTGGACTTGACTCTAGCTTTTGGGTTTACACACTCTGCAGATGCTCAGGGTTTAAGCTCATCTTCTCTTCCAGGCACTCTGGTCAAAAGAAAGAGCCAGTCTGTCCCTTTCTCCTCCACAATTCTTTCTGAATTCTAAGCTGCAGAGGGGCTGGCCAGGTAGTCCTCCTTCTGGTAGTGAATGAACTCCAAGCGGACAAAGGGGAGACAGGACAGGTTGAGAGCCTATCAGCAGTGGGGACTCCTTGAATCTTAACCGAAATTGTCTGGTCTTTTCCCATCTCTACCTGATGACTTTCCAGTGGGAGGGCTTTGGGGGTCCCGGGAAAGAAGAAGCGCCTCCATCTAAGGAACGGAGTGGTCACTCTTTAACAGCGGGCATCGTGGGGACTCTGAAGGAGGCACACACAGGTTACATGGTCTAAAGAGGGATGACCAGCCAGAGAGAAAAAGAAAGAAAAAAACCTGATATGAACGGAGCCTGAACAACAAACCTGGAACCAATAACCTTTTCCTACCTATTTCTTTAACATTGCAGGGATAACTGTGAGATTTAGGGGGAAATAATTGCATTCCTGTTAATTTGATATTTCCTGTGCCCAGAGGTTTGCTGAGCATCTGCATGCCTTTCCTACTTGTAGTCAATGATTGCTTATGTACGGAAAGATTAAATGCTCTTTTCCCAAAGCTGAAGTTATTTGGTCTTTGCGACCATGGACAAACTCTGACATGGGCACACATACAGTACATTTCAGGACATGTCAGCCTGCTTAGCTCTGCTAACATACTAGAGAGGAGATTTCTAAGGTTTCTCTATTTCCAGGTTGGAACATGGACTAGGACAAGAGATTTTAGTTCTTCTAGTGGCCCGCTGGTGGCAGTGAAGAATAAAGCCGGCTGGCCCAGCCTGGTGGAAGTCTCTGCCAAATGACACCCGTGCCCTGTTCTGATCTATTAAAGTTCCGCAGGGCATGCAAGGCAGAGATGTTCTGTCAGGCCTTTGGCTGAGGCCAGTGACAGTTTCCTTACATCTGCCTGGCACCTTCCCCCCCCATAAAAAATCTGAATGCTAGATATGCCATCTTGTTCTTAAAATGTTAAATATTTGTGCTGAATGTTTCAACATCAAAGTCTCGTAGTGTTAATTGGTTTTATTTGGTTTTAAAATTGTATTGAATCGTGTTGTTGTCAACCACCCTGAGCCCTGCGTAAGTGGGGAAGGGCGGTCAAGAAATCTAATGAAATAAATAAATAAATGCTTTTTGTGAAGGGAGTGGGGTGGGATGATGCTGGAGAGGGGGACCCTCTTTGAGGTCCAACAGCCTGAGGCCTTGGTGACCTGAGTAAACACCTAGGATTGTCCAGTTGGCAACAGGGAGGCTGCAGGCAATTTCTGTGGTAGGTCCGTTCCTCTGGAATGGCCTCCCATAGCGGGCAATGCTCCCTCTAAGCTGTGGAGTCTTGTGAGCAACAATTCTGCTTTGTGAGCTACTGGCAATAAAGTGGTGAGCGAGCGATTTGGCTACTGCAGAAATTAGTTTGCTCTGGAGCCACCCTTCCTGAGCTGAGACAAAAATGTGTGAGCCAGAGGCTAAAAAACTGTGAGCTGGCTCACACTGACTCAGCTTAGAGGGAACACTGATCGCGGGTACAGCAGGTGACTTCTCTTGCTGCATTCAGGAGAGACTGTTTTGTTCCCAAGGGCCTTTGGGGCAGGATAAACTGGTTTGGGCTGTGTTTTTAAACTGCACGTTTAAACTGAGTATGGGTGAAGTGCTGTCACATCGCTTCTGACTTAAGGCGACCCCGTGAATTAACGATCTCCAAAACTTCCTCTCGTGAACAGCCTTGCTCAGGCCTTGCAATAGGAGGGCCTCTGTGGCTTCCTTGACCAAGGATCTGATTCAGTCTAAGACACCTTCATGTGTGTATTCATTATGGCCCCAGTGCTGAGTGGTGCACAGACCAGAAATCCATATATGGACATGACCAGAAGCTGATACGCAGCCTCTGAACTGGTTTGGTCACCAGGTTGTGTTTGCAACTGTAACTGGTTGACAGATTGCACCCAAAAAGTGCTTTTTAAATGGTTCCTCATCCTCTTGGAGAGGAGTGACAAGTGCAGTGCCTCAGGGATCCGTCCTGGGACCTGTTTTGTTCAATATATTTAGAAATGATTTGGATGAAGGGATAGAGGGAACGCTTATTAAATCTGCAGATGATACTAAATTGGGGCCCCGTTCACATGGCGAATTTGCCCCGCGGGAGGGACGGCTGCCTGTGGATTCAAGCTGCGCGATCATACTTTAACACCTGGGAAATGTCGTACTCCCGTCTCTAACCCGCAGCTTCAGCATGAAGATGCGGATTTAGAAGCTACTGGGAACCATGTACTATTTTCCCGACAATGCGCGGTGCATGCGAGCGTCTGATCAGGAAGCGGTGGTAGCCCGTCGCAGCCAGTGCCCGTCGGCATCCCACGCATGCGCACAAACGCCTTGCTGCTGTGTTACCTTGCGTGATGTGATCAACTGCCGGAGGCTTAGGCACGGCGCCTCGGAGGACGGTGAGATCGCACTACCGCGCGTCTTTTGCTCCGGCTCAAAAAGCCTCCCGTCCCCTGCAGATTATCCTGCTCGTGTGACCGGGGCCTGGGAGGCATAGCAAATATGGTAGAAGACAGAGTCAGGATACAGGATGATCTTGACAGGCTGGAAAACTGGGCTAAAACAAATTTAATGAATTTCAATGGGGATAAATGTAAAGTTCTGTGTTTCGGTAGGAAAAATCAAATGCATAGTTATAGGATGGGGGAGACTGGTCTTTGAAATAGTGTGTGAAAAGGATCTAGGGGTCTTAGTAGACCATATACTGAAATCAGCAGTGTGATGTGGTAGCTAAAAAAGCAAATGCCATTTCGGGCTTTATCAACAGAAGTATAGTGTACAGATCACATGAAGTGATGGTATCACTTTTCTCTGCTTTGGTTAGACCTCACCCAGAGTATTGTGTTCAGTTTTGGGCACCACAATTTAAGAAGAATATAGACAAGCTGGAATGTGTCCAGAGGATGGCAATGAAGATGATGAGGGGTCTGGAGACCAAGTCCTATGAGGAAAGGTTGAAGGAGCTTGGTGTGTTTAGCCTGGAGAGGAGACGAGTGAGAGGTGATATAACCATCTTCAAATACTTGAAGGCTGTGGTCACACGGAACAGTAGCCATGCTAGAGAGATGGAAGACAGGTGGATTTTCCGGGCGCGATCTCACTGGCACATCTGGGAAGCGTAGCACTCCCGTGGCTCAACCGAGGCTTCCCGCCGAAGACGCGCGGCAAAAAACTAGTACCTCGGAGGTACTCGTTTCGGGAAACCGCGGAGCAAGGGCGGTCATCTGATCGCGTTTCCATTGGCATCTGGTGCCCGCCCATGTCCCCTTGCAAAAAAGTTTTTCCCCCCCAAGTCTCCGTGGATGCGCACAAGCACCCAATGGAGCATGCGCATTTTTGGTGTACATGGGGGGGGGGAAATCCAGTTTGCCGCACCGTGCCGCTTCTTTGTTGCGCGCAGGACCGTCCTGTGATCGGCACCTGTCCCTACTCACGGGACTTCCACGGGACCTCCACGGGAGGCTTGACCGCTTAACCCTGCGTTAGTTTGCCCCAGGGCAAACAGCCACGCTCCCCCCCTGCATATTCCTGCCCGTGTGACCAGAGCCGAAGTTGTTTTCTGTTGCCCCAGAAGGTCAGACCAGAACCAACAGGTTGAAATTAAATCAGAAGAGTTTTTGGCCAAATGTGAGGAAGATCTTCCTGACAGTTGGAGCAGTTCCTCAGTGAAACAGGTTTCCTTGAGAGGTGGTGGTCTCTGGAGGTTTTCAAACAGAGGCTAGACGGCCATCTGACAGCAATGCGGATTCTGTGAACTCAGGCAGATCATGAGAGGGAGGGCAGGAAGGGTTGCCTCAGTGCTTAGTTCTCATTGCCCTTTCTTACACACCCAGGGAAATGCCAATTGCCACTTTGAGGTCAGGAAGGAATTTTCTCCAGGCCAATTTGGCCAGGGATACTGGAGGGCTTCTTTGCCACCTTCTGGGCATGGAACAGTGGTCACCGGGTGTGTGGGGAGGAGGTAGTTGTGAATTTCCTGCATTGTGCAGGGGGCTGGACTAGATGACTCTGGAGGTCCCTTCCAGCTCTATGATTCTAAGTTGCATCAGCTAGTGATCGTGGCTTGTGAGCTGTTCTCTCTGGCTCTTAGTAGATCCCAGCCCAGTTTTCCTGCACGGGCGCTCGCGGTTGCTGCTGTTCGTCCTGCCGTCTCAAGGGGCCCAGTCTCAGGGCTGAATCTCTCTCCTCCCCGAGACAAACTAATGAGGTGGCATTCATATGTAAGGAAATGTCACCTCTCGTGCTTAGCTATAAATCACTCTGCACTGTTTGTGATGTTCCAACAGAGGACAACTTCCCCACCCCAGCTGGTTCCTGCCCAATCTTTTTCAGCGGGACTCATGCCGGAGTTTACAGGCGCCCGTGCCGATTGGAAAGGGAACGTTCCAGTAATCAGCCAAGTCTACACTTTCCCTCTTGGAGCTTGTCTGGATGACAGATGAGAAATTGATAGCCAGTTTGGAGGCTGGCAACAGTTCAGAGCGGGGCCCGGTTTTCATCCTGGACTCCCGGCAGCTGCAGGAATCAGGTTCTCTCTCGCCCTCATTCCCTCCTGGCCTTTTTCCCTCTGTTGTTGTTCTTTAATTTGGGGCCGGTTCTTTCTCGAGGGGCATCGCTCTGAAGACGGCCAGATGATCTCTAATTACAGGGAGAGAACAGGGAGCCACAAAACGATGATTCCGCCTCACTCACAGCCTCACTCCGGACTGGCACCTGTTGGGCCTCCGCCGCTCTCCTTCGAGGGTCCTCCTGCGCTCTCACCCTCCCATGCTCGCCTGCAGGCAGAGAATGCCTCATCTGGTGCTCTGGCCCAGGCCTTCGGAGGGAGAGAGGAAGCAGGAGCCCTTCAGCTGGCTGTGCTCTCTCTGGAAGCGACCCCCCGGCAGCTGTTTATCCAGACTGTTGTTTAAAAACCTCTCCTGGCATTTGGGTCTTGCAGCCTCCCCCTGCAGAGCTGCTGCCTGGGCCCCCGCCCCCCACCCCTTCTGCCTGGCCCTCCCCCACCCCTTCTGCTGGCTCCCCTCCCCCGCCCTCATGCAGCAGCTCCAGCTTTTGCTGCATCTTGCTCTGCGCCTTCCCTTCGGGCTAGAGGCCAGCTGAAACCGCGGCACCCCCTTCCCGAAACAGGGAGGCCCCACGTTTTCAGGGAGCTGGGCCCTCACAAGCCCTCAGGGTGGGGTTCCCAGCCTCCAGGTGGGGCCTGGAGATCTTCTGGAATCTCCAGAGTAAAGAGATCCATCCCCCTGAAGAAAATGAGAAGAGAGAGAAGAGATTGGATTTATGCCCCGCCCTTCACTACCCGAAGGAGTCTCAGAGTGGCTGACAATCTCCTTTCCTCCCCACAACAGACACCCTGTGAGGTCGGTGGGGCTGAGAGAGCTCTTGACAGAAACTGCTCTTTTTCAAGAACAGCTGTTATCAGAGCTACGGATTGCTCAAGGCCATCCCCAGCCATGTGCAAGTGGAGGAGGAGTGGGGAATCAAACCTGGTTCTCCCAGATTAGAGTCTGCGCACTTAACCACGACACCAGACTGGGTCTCAATACCGAGGGAGGAGGAGGAGATTGGATCTATACCCCGCCCTTCACTACCCAAAGGAGTCTCAGTGCAGCTTAC
>NW_015165963.1:71053-85525 GCF_001447785.1 Gekko japonicus
AGTGTGAATTTCTCAAAACATGGGAGAGGGAGGGGGCAGGGGGGAAGGAAGGAAGGAAGGAAGGAAGGAAGGAAGGAAGGAAGGAAGGAAGGAAGGAAGGAAGGAAGGAAGGAAGGAAGCCTTTGTTTCCTCACCCAGAAGGAATGTCTCTTCCTCTCCATGGCAGGACCATAGAGAGAGGACCATACATAAGGTTGTCAGCTCTGAGCTGGGAAATAGCTGGAGATTTTGGAGGCGGGGCCTGGGGAGAGCAGGGTTGGGGGGGGGACCCCTCAGCAGGGTATAAGGCCATAGAGTCCACCCTCCAGAGCAGCCAGTTCCTCCAGAGGAACGGATCTTGGTCATCCGGAGATCAATGATAAGAGCAGGAGATCTCCAGGTGGCCCCTGGAGGCTGGCAAGCCTACCATGCCTTCCACTGGCCACTCCCCCCTCCCAGCCACATTCCCTGCCTCAAGAGTGGCTGCTGTACTCCTTTGGCTGCCGGCCATAGGTGGGCTGGCCTCCCCTCCCTCCTCCTTTCCGCCCAGGCTCGGGAGGGCCAAAGCCGTTTGGAGGTGAACCAGGCAGAACCTGAGCGGGGTGTAAACTGGGCCGCTCTCCAGCGGAGGAAGGAGCTTACACCCGAGTTCCAGCCTGTCCTGTCCTCTTCCCGCAACCGCCGGGGCCCGTTTACTCCCTTCCCGTTTCCCCGCCTTCTGCACATCCATCTCTGTTCGGTGATAGATCATCCCTCCTGGATGCTTCAGGGAGAACCTCATAAACCAGCCTGTCTTGGAGAAGCATTAGGAAATGCAAAGTACCCTCCTTTGACTGCTGATAACCAAATTGGAAAACTGACACTCTCCCCCGGGGAGCAAGGACTGCAGCACAAAAGGCAGAGCCCGGCTCCTCCTGTGACCACCTGCAGCTCACAGCGGAAGCAGCTGCCGTGCATTATAAGAGAGCTTCCTCCCAGAGAGGCCGGGGGACACCAGTTAACCGGATTAAACCCCACCAGAATCCACTCCAATTTACAGGAGAGGCAACTAGCACATCGCCAAGGTCGCCGCACCTTCCTAGAATTATTGCGCTTTCGAAATGGAGCTGTGCCTTCCCTCCCTGCGGCTGCATAAACTAGCTGTTCTTGCCTTTATTCAAGATGGAACACGGGGCTCCGGGGGCAAGAATGGACTCAATTCTTCCCGGGGCTGAGTCATTTGCCAGAGGTGAAGGAGCAACTCTGTTAGCTAGTGACCATGATTTTGGCCACAGCTGCCTGGGATCTGGCAGAGCAGGAACTGCTGAGTTTGCCTTCAGACCGATGTTCCCTCTCAGCTGTAGAGTCTTGTGAGCAAAAAGTCTACTTTGTGAGCTGCTGGCGTTAAAGTTGTGAGCGAGCGGCTTGGCTTCTGTAGAAATTCGTTTGCTCTGGAGCCCTCCTTTCTGAGCTAGGACAAAAATGTGTCCTAAAATCTGTGGCTAAAAATCTGTGAGCTAGCTCACACGAACTCAGCTTAGAGGGACCACTGGAGAGGGGAGGGGAGGGGAGGGGAGGGACCTCGTTAGCAGGTTACAATGCCATTGAGTCCACCCTCCAATACAGCTTTTTTTCCTCCAGGGGAACCGATCTCCATCACCTGGAGTTAGTTGTAATTCTGTGAGATCTCCAGGCCTCGCCCAGAGGTTGGTAACCCTCCCTGGAAGAGTGGGTCATCTGCTTTGCATCATGAGTGAGGCTGGATCACAGCAAACAGGCCGCCTGGTCTTTAGCTGGTTAAGCTCCAGCAAGGCTGGAAGAGGACAGGTCAGAAAATAGAGAGGCAGGGATGATTGGCAAGCGCCCCGAGGCATCCCACCAGGAAGGGAGGTTTCTGCATATTACCTGATCATCGGCTAGCCAGGGAGGGAGTCAGGGAGGGAGGGAGGGAGGGAGGGGGGCTCCCTGGGTGCTGAGCCGTTTTCGGTGCAGTCTAGGCAGCAAAACCAGAAGCAAATCTGCCGACTTTGGAGCTAGAGGGGTGCGCCCAGAAATGCCAGCAGCCAGGAGGGCCTCCTCCTCCTTTACTGCAAGTAAATGTGCAAATATATACAGATTAATAAGCATCATGGATCACAGAACTTTGTGCCTTGCAACTTCGTTTTGGGGTGCAGGGACAAGAAGGTGACACTACAAAAGTTTGGTGTAGGGGTTAAGCGCACAGACTCTAATCTGGGAGAACCGGGTTTGATTCCCCGCTCCTCCACTTGCAGCTGCTGGATGACCTTGGGCAAGCTGTAGTTCTGTCGAGAGCTGCTCTCTCAAGGGCAGTCCTCGAAAGAGCTCTCTTGGCCCCACCTACCCCACAGGGTGTCTGTTGTGGGGAGGGAAAGGGAAAGGAGTTTCTGAGTGAAGGGCGGGGTGTGGCGAAACGGGGACCCGCCCTCAGCCCTGGGAGACTGAGCAGCCGTTCTGCGGCTCGCAAGCCGGTTTTTGCCTTCCCACCCTGGCTGGTGGGGCTATTTCCCTTTGTCACATGCTGCCACCACTCACTGAAATGACACCACCTTCCTAGAGGGACAGTGAGACCCCTCTGGCTGATTTCCCCACGCTTGGGGAGTTGGTACCACACTCTTTGGGCACCCCCTGGAGAGTTGGCAACCCCTCTGATTCAGGCCTGTTTGTGCCCCCTTGCCTCCCTTTGCCCTTGGTAATGTGCTGAGTGGGGAGGACTAGGTGGTCAAGGCACACCAGGTCTTATTTAACTCAAAAAAGGTTTATTTTAACTATGTACAAGTTATGCATTATCTGCGGTGGCTCAAGTGGTTGAACTGCAGGCTGTGGAAGGTCAGTAGTTCCGCAGTTTGAGACCCGGGTGCTGCATGACGGAGTGAGCTCCCATCTCTAGTCCAAGTTCCTGCCAACCTAGCAGTTCGAAAGCAAGACATTGCAAGTAGATAAATAGGTACCACCTCGGTGGGAAGGTAACAGCGTTCCGTGCTCCTTGGCGTCTAGTCATGCCAGCCACATGACCACGGAAACGTCTTCAGACAGCGCTGGCTCTTCGGCTTGGAAACGGAGATGAGCAAGATATTGAGCTGCAAACGACCTACGCCGCAACTCCGCCGCTCTATAAATCTCTGAAACCTGAAATGTATATGACCACTCCTTTATACTTAGCCAGTATCTCTAACCCAAACCATAGATGGGCTTTCTCCAGAGCCAGATTTGATACTTTTCCATCGGCAGTTCTTTCTGGAAGATTCCAACGTATCCCAAGGCATTTGAGACTTTGCTCATGCCCCTCTGAGTCAATTGAGACCCTCCCCCATATTTTATTTCATTGCTCCTATTATGCAGAAGAAAGAGCCCTCTTAATTACACCTATATTAAGGTCATTTAGGGTCCAAAGACAACTAGCAATCCATTCTGAGGAACTTGTGTTGAAATATCTATTGGAGGATAAATCCACAGCAATATCAAGGAGCGTTGCTAAATTTCTTTTTATTGCATTTGTAAAGCGCAAGCACCACCTTAATACTCCTTATGATGTCTTTTCTCTGTAATGTTTTGGTAACTTGGGATTGCTTTTTTGATCCTGTATGCTGCTTGATGGGTCTTTGACCGTAATAAACAATGTATGTATGTATCTCCTGGCTCCACCCCTGGGGCATGTCCATATTCCCCCCCTTTCCCCTACTGCTTCTGGGAAATGTAGACAGGCAACTGAGGAAGTCTCATCAACCCAGTGAGTGTTATCCCTTCAGGCCCCCGTCCGGAACTACAGGCCCCTTACCCTTATGGGGAACCATTTTAAACACCAGGTACAAACGGCCTCCTCCTTACACACCCAGGTAAATTCCATTTCGTCACACGGGGTATGGATCCAATCTTCTTCTATAAAATGCACCAATTTTTGCAACTGAAATACAGCAAAGGGTTTGCTTTTGAACCACACTGACTCTGGCTCCTGCAACTTGAACCTATTTGACCTCCCCCTCCTAAATTCTGGCACCTCATTTCCTCCCAGAAGAGCTACATCCACCTGGGCAGCTGCTCCAACCTGGCTCTGAAGTCTGACCTCTGACCCTCCAGGTCTCTCTTGTTGACACCTGCCCAAGTATTGGCTCTGTCCCTCCTCCCCCCTCCTTTACAAGCTTCTTACAAGCTCATCTGGGGGAGTTGTAAATTGTGGGCTGCAAGAGGCCGACTCCAGCAGGTGGCTAAAAAGCTCCATTAAAGCTTCTTAGCGTGAGAAGGGAGGCAGCGAGGTCTGAGGAGTGCCACGGGGCGAGTGGGCTGAGTGAGACATACATTTTTAATAAACTGCCTTTGACTTCAGTGACGAGCAAGTGATTAGGCAGGTTGGCAACCGGTGGCACAAGGAGAGGGGGCGTACCTGCGAGGTAGACGGTGCAGGGCAGATAAGGAAGGGAGAGAAACACGCGGCGCTAGAGGCAGCGGAAGGGAAAGTGCCAAGCAAGATAGGAGGCTTTGGCTTTGAGGCGCAGGCAGGCTTCAGAAGAAGAGGGGGGGAGAGAGAGAGAATCAAAGTGATTGATGTTTGCTTATTTAATTTTTTGGAGCCAAAGAGTGAACCAAAATATTTCTGGCAAAGCCTGCGATGTATCCCCTGCCCATATTCATTCTCCCCCTTTCCATCAGTCACAGTCTCCCCACCACCACCGCCATAAGCTGTGCTGCAGCACCACAGGGTTGCTTAGGGCTACCCCAGCTCCAGGTTGGGAAATTCCTGGAGATTGGGGGGGAAGGCTGGGAGGACAAGATTTGGATATGGGAGGGAATTTTTTTTTTTGCCATCAAGTCACAGTGTCTCAAGTGGTTAAGACGCTGAACTGCAGATTGGAAGGTCGGTAGTTCAACAGTTCGAGACCCGAGTGCCGCATGGCAGAGTGAGCTCCCGTCTCTGGTTCCGGCTCCTGCCAACCCAGCAGTTTGAGAGCAAGAAATTGCAAGTGGATACATAGGTACCACTTTGGTGGGAAGGTAACAACGTTCCGAGTGCCTTGGCGTTCATTCGTGCCAGCCACATGACCACAGAAACGTCTTCAGACAGCGCTGGCTCTTTGGCATGGAAACGGCGATGAGCACCGCATCCCTAGAGTTGGATTTTGACTGGCTTTCGAGCAAGGGAGACCTTTACCTTTTACACAGCTGACTTACAGAGACTCTGTGCAGTTTTTAGCAGGGTGTTGTGTCACAGAGTCCATCTTCCAAAGCATTCCTTTTCTCCAGGGGAACTGATCTCTGTA
The DNA here is from genome assembly GCF_001447785.1 of Gekko japonicus. Taxonomy (NCBI): domain Eukaryota; kingdom Metazoa; phylum Chordata; class Lepidosauria; order Squamata; family Gekkonidae; genus Gekko; species Gekko japonicus. Next base: position 76,285 of record NW_015165963.1, read on the forward strand.
GTCTGCAGATAAGTTGTAATTCCGGGAGATCTCCATCCTCTGCCTGGAGATTGGCAACCCTATTTCTCCTGCAAGGCAAGGCGGGGGGCAGGCAGTAAGCCAATTGCTATTATGATGCTTAATAGCCGGTTGGTCTGGGCTGCATGCTTCCTGCGCTGACCAGAGTCAGGATCCTCGCCAATGCAGGGGAAGTGTGTTGGGTATTACAAGTTGAAAACACTCAGTATATCTGGGGTTAAATGTTTGTTTATGTTACTCACAGGAAGTCACATGTTTCTCATGTAACCAATGTTCTTTAGCTATAGAAAGCCCGGGAATTTTCTCCCTGATCTAGGAATTTGATTGGGACTAAAGTGTCAAGGTGTATTGCCATTTTATGGCTTCTCTTCCCGTCTTTGTTTGGTGTTCTGAAGAAGAAGAAGAGTGGCCATAATCTCTCTCTTCTAGTTTTGTCTTTAGCCGATTGTGCTCTGTTGTTATTTTCATCCCAGTTACCCTTCCCCATGATAGAATTTAGTAAAAACTTTATATTTTAATCACACATGGACTCTCAGTCTGAATTATCTTACTCTGGCTCTGCTGGACTATCTTATCTCTGCTAAATACCATTTTTTCAATATCTCGCTATCACCCAACGAAGTGAAATCTGTCCGAGAGAAGATGGGCCTCTGGTTGTGAAGGGGAGGCTCCTTCCAATTCACATTAGTGAACTGGTCTTCAAAGACATCCCTGCCCACTAGGTTGAGCTTGAGGTCTCCATCTAGGCTGAGATAGTGGAGCATTCACCGTTTGCGCCGATCACTTCAAGACGTTGCACTCCGTCACAGGCGGGTGCATTTTGACCTGAGCCGGAGGCCCTCCACCCCACCCCATCCCCTGGAAGACATTCTGGATGTGAGAATATGCATGCATGTACACACAAGTTTATTCCACATTCCGCATGCATTATGCAAATCAAAGTGTTGCTTTATTTTATTTTACTTCATTTATACTGGGGACCCAAAGCAGCTTACATCATTCTTCTTCCAATTTGCATTCATTTCTTCTGCATAATTTATTCTCCTTATTGTGCGTTGGTCTTCAGTGTATTTGGGACTTTGGAGCAAGGGCTCTAGGAACAAAAGGTTTTGGATTATAGAAATTGGGGGACGGTTGCACTCAAGAGCAGCTCTCAGTAGCCAAAGCTCCCTTCACCCGATATCTGACGAAGGGACCTTTGACCATGGCAAACTTATACGCCCTGGAAATCTTGCTGGTCTCTCAAGTGCTGCTGCACATGATATCAGCTGATGCCGCCATAGTTTGAGCTGTGTTCTCCGCACTTCCCCACCTTCCCTCCACTGCCCTCCCTCCTCCTCCTGGAATGCACTCCAGATTTCTTCCCGTTATCTCTCCTGTGGCCTTGAAACTGTGCGAGGGCCGTTTTCTTTTGAGCGTGCTTGCTTGCTCCCGCTTATTGGTCTGTGTCCATTGGGGGGACCTGTATGAACTGGGCATAATAGTCCGTATTCCCGCCTAACCCCCCATTCCTGACACAAAGTGTGTCGTATGATGACCTGAGTACCTTTCTCAATAAACCGCACCTTTATCAAGGAACGTTGTTGAGCTTGATTGACTTGGGACTCTGACACATGACCTCCATCGTCTGCAGCGGCAAACCTCTGAATAGCAGAGCTGGGATGCACCAGTAGGAGAGGGCCTCAGCCTCTGTGCCTTGTTTGTTTGACCGTCCCTCGTCTAGGGCAAATGGCTGGCCACTGTGTGGAAGAGGATGCTGGACTAGACAGACCTCTAGCTTGACCCAGCAGGGCTCTTCTGATGTTCTTATGCTCTTTACAGGTGCAGTAGTAGTAGTAGTAGTAGTAGTAGTAGTAGTAGTAGTAGTAGTAGTAGTAGTAGTAGTAGTAGTAGTAGTAGTAGTAGTAGTAGTAGTAGTAGTAGTAGTAGTAGTAGTAGTAGTAGTAGTAGTAGTAGTAGTAGTAGTAGTAGTAGTAGTAGTAGTAGTAGTAGTAGTAGTAGTAGTAGTAGTAGTAGTAGTAGTAGTAGTAGTAGTAGTAGTAGTAGTAGTAGTAGTAGTAGTAGTAGTAGTAGTAGTAGTAGTAGTAGTAGTAGTAGTAGTAGTAGTAGTAGTAGTAGTAGTAGTAGTAGTAGTAGTAGTAGTAGTAGTAGTAGTAGTAGTAGTAGTAGTAGTAGTAGTAGTAGTAGTAGTAGTAGTAGTAGTAGTAGTAGTAGTAGTAGTAGTAGTAGTAGTAGTAGTAGTAGTAGTAGTAGTAGTAGTAGTAGTAGTAGTAGTAGTAGTAGTAGTAGTAGTAGTAGTAGTAGTAGTAGTAGTAGTAGTAGTAGTAGTAGTAGTAGTAGTAGTAGTAGTAGTAGTAGTAGTAATACTACTACCCTGTTTCACCAAAAATAAGACCTACCCAAAAAATAAGTCCTAGCAGGATTTCTATGCATTTGTGGTATAAGAACATAAGAACATAAGAGATGCCAATGTTGGATCAGGCCAAAGGCCCATCCAGTCCAACACTCTGTATCCCACAGTGGCCAGAAAAACCAGTGCCATCAGGAGGTCCACCAGTGGGGCCAGGACATTAGAAGCCCTCCCACTGTTGACCCCCTCCAAGCACCAAGATGACAGAGCATCACTTGCCCCAGAGTCCCTATCTATACCTTGTGGCTAATAGCCACTGATGGACCTCTGCTCCATATGCTTATCTAATTCCCTTTTGAAGCCGTCCATGCTTGTAGCCGATATTAAAGATTTTTTTTAAAAAAAATTTAAAAGTAAACCAAACTGAGAAATAAAAGGTTACACTACTTGTGAACGTGCCTGATGGGAAAACAGTCACACTTTGACAGGTAATTAAGGGGATTTCCTCCTGGGCCAGATCCCACACCTGGAGAAAATAAACTAGCTGATTTGCATGTGTGACGGGAGGGTCAAGGTGGGAGACGACAACAATTCTGTGCTCTTCATCAGGGGGTCAGGCAGGTCCGGTCCGGGGGACTCGTAACCCAGTGGGGCTCCCTTCCGGCCACCCCACAATCCACAACGACCTTTCCTTCTGCAGCGGGGGGGCCTTGGGCCAGTTTTGTGTGTTCACAAGCCAGGGCTTGTTGACAACTGCGATGGAGAGTGTTGGGGGGGGGAGGTGGTTTCCCAAATGAGCATCACCCAGGACAGGAGCGGAGGCTGAGATGCAATCAAAGATGGCAACTCCTGAGCGAAGGGATTTCCCCCCCTCCCCAAGGAGCTTTACAGCCATCAAGTTAGATCAAGTCTTTAAAAAAAGAATGTTCCAGTGGTTGCTTCTAAGCTTGGAAACCAACAAATTTCAGGGTTTTTTGTTTTTTTTAAAGCCACTAATAACCCTACAAGTGCTGGTGGTTATTCTTGAAACGAATCCACAGGTTTGTGGAATATTCTCCAGCAGAAGAGTTCTGTCTCTCGAGTCTCCAGTGTGTCTCTTTCTGGTGCGTGCAAGAAACCGGAGGGCTCCATCCTTTGTCTTCATGGTTGTTTTCACTCCATGGGCTCAGATGGTCATTCGTTCTTTAACCATTTCTACCCTGCTCGGTCCACCAAGGCCACGTGGCGCAGCTCACAGACAATCAAAGAACGACTCGAACAAAAATCACAGATCAATATTCCCCTTTGCCCACACCCTGATATTCCAAAAGGTCTCTGACTTCCGCAACCCTGGGTGGACATCACCAGATCATCTTGCTTATGTGGTAGTATGGTGTAGTGTGATTAGAGTGTTGCATTAGGATCGAGAAGACCCAGGTTCGAGTCTGTCAGGCTTTGGTTTCCTTTCACCTCGTTCCGCTTCACTGCTTGCCATAGTTATGGCGGGGAGGGAATTCCTGAGGGGAGTGCATGGGTATTTGGAGTGGGTGTCTGTTGTGGGGAGGGGAAGGGAGAGGAGTTTGTAAGCCACTCTGAGACTCCAAGTGAAGGGCAGGGTATAAATCCAATCTCCTCCTCCTCCTCCTCCTCCTCCTCCTCCTCCTCTTCTTCTTCTTCTTCTTCTTCTTCTTCTTCTTCTTCTTCTTCTTCTTCTTCTTCTTCTTCTTCTTCTTCTTCTTCTTCTTCTTCTTCTTCTTCTTCTTCTTCTTGCCATAACTTTCCCTCAAGCTGTGCCCCAACACTAGTTCCCAAGGGAGCTGGCCTTGGAGTCTTCTCTGCCAGGCTAGGATGTAGAGAAGGCACCATATCTCTGTCAGGGTTGCCATAGTGACTGTAGGGGATGAATGGTGACGTATGCGAGAGGTGTGGGGTGTATTTTGTATTAACTATAATAGAGACTTTTGCGCACCTTTGGTCAGTTCTGACACAGAGCCTGTTTCCTGCATATCTCAATAAACTACCACTGCTTAAGTGTGTTGTGGAGAGTGTCTTAACTGGGAGACCTGACAGAGGTCTTGCTGGGTGACCTTGGGCCAGTCACGCACTCTCAGCCTAACCTACCTCATAGGGTTGTTATGAGGATAAAAACAGAGGCGAGGAGAACAGTGTAAGCCATTTCGGGGTTCTCACTGAGGAGAAAGGTAAGGAATAATTAAGGTAAATTAAAATATATATATATGTCTTAGAAGAAACTATTCTGAATTCAAAAGCCTGCCACCCAATCTATTCTGCTATGGTCAGGCCTCACCTGGAGTCCTGTGTCCAGTTTTGGGCACCACATTTTAGGGAGGATGTTGACAAGCTCGAGTGTGTCCAGAAGAGGGCAACCAGGATGGCGAGAGGGTTGGAATCCAAGTCTTATGAGGAAAGGCTGAAAGAGTTGGGTGTTTAGCCTGGGAAAGAGAAGGCTTAGAGGGGACATGATTGTAGTCTTCAAGAATTTGAAGGGCTGTCATGTAGAAGATGGAGCAGATCTATTCTCTTTTGCTCCAGATTGCAAGACTAGATCTAATGGGTGGGAATTACAAGGGAGTCGTTACCGGCTAAATATCAGGAAAAACTTCCTAACTGTAAGAGTGGTTGAGTAGTGGAACAGTCTGCCTTGGGAGGTGGTGGATGCTCCTTCGCTAGACGTTTTCAAGCGGAGGCTGGACGGCCATCTTTCGGGTATGTTGTAGGTATGTAGGGCTCTCTTTCGGCTATGCTCCTGCAGAGTGCAAAGGGTTGGACTAGATGACCTGCAAGGTCCAACTCTAACATTCTATGATTTTATGATTCTATGATCTCCTATCCTGAGGATGATGGATATCCAGGAAAGAACACCTGGAGCACGATTTCCACCTCAGTGCCCAGAGCTGCTTCTTTTTTTAATTGTCTGTAAAATTATGATATGCTGCAAATTACAGGTTGGCACTGAGCCCTCAGCCACCGTGATCCCAGCTAAAACAGAGCCCAGGTAAAAGGCTCTGAACCGTCCCACCAATGACATGATCCTCTCTCCCAAGTAATCAACTGGGAGAGCATTTAAAGCACTTAAAGCAACCCTGATGCTTCCTTGCTTGGTTTTGTTTTTTAAGCAGCCACCTCTTCGCAGTGTCCCCTCTTAGCTGAGTTATTGGGAGCCAGCTCACAGGTTTTAAGCCTCCGGCTCACACATTTTTGTCCCAGCTCAGGCAGGAGGGCTCCAGAGCAAATTAATCTATGCAGGATCCAAATTACTTGCTCACAACTTTAATGCCAGTAGCTCACAAAGCAGAATTTTTGCTCACAAGACTCCACAGCTTAGAGAGAGCATTGCCTCTTTGGGTCCGCTCCTGGGTAGAAACCAGGGAATTGCTTCCCTGCAGGGCTTCCGAGTGATTTGGACTTCTTACCATCTGTCAGGACCTAAGCCAACAGTGCATCTTGAACAGGGGACCTAAGGGGTGCAGTGGGGTGAGGGGTTGGTGCCCCATTGCCCTGCAGGAGGCAATTGCAGCCACAGAAGCCAAGGATCGATAGGCTGGGTCAAACCAAGTAGTCACACTCCTCAATCCCTATGCAAGCTACGAGGCTACTGACTGTTCTGAGCCATGCAGAGATCTGCTCTTTCCAGGCATGATATAGAGAAGAGCAGCACCTTAAAGAAAAGACTAACAAGAGGCAAGTTGGGAGCATTTGTGAGTCACGGCTCACTTTGTGACTCACGAAAGCTCCTCCCCTGCCACAAATTTTGTTAGTCTTTAAGGTGTTCCTGGACTCTTGCTCTTTTCTCCTGCTACAAACACGGCTATCCATCTCGATCTAGGCGTGCCATGAATTTCCGATCAAATGTGTTCCGCCACTGAATCTACGGTGGCTGGATGAGATGATCATATGTAGGGGTGCCAACCTCCAGGTGCCACCTGGAGATTCCCCACCATTACCATTGATCTCCAGGCAACAGAGGTCAGTTCTCCTGGAGAAAATGGCTGCTTTGGAGGATGGTGTCAACCAAAGCGCCTGTCTGGAGCTTGGTTGCCATGGAGAGGTGGGGGGGTGTGCGAACTGGAATTTATACTTTCTGGTGTCTGATGTAGCCATGTAACCTTGAGGCCTACACTGTCTTTAGTATTCTCTTCCCTCTGGGAATCTTAGGGCGTTAATTTGGCGGGCTTTTAGCTTAGATGCAATTGGCCAAGAACCACTAATGTCTTGTTTGATTATGCTATAGTTGCTGGCTTCACACACTCTTTCTGGTGTCTGATGTAGCCATGTAACCTTGAGGCCTACACTAGTATTCTCTTCCCTCTGGGAATCTTAGAGCGTTAATTCGGTGGGCTTTTAGTTTAGATGCAATTGGCCAAGAGCCACTAAGGTCTTGGTTGATTATGCTATAGTTGCTGGCTTCACACACTTGACTTCAGTTCTAACAAAGAACGTTATGAGTCTGGATCCTATCAATGTCTCAATAAACTTTACTTCTTCTGAATGACTGTTATTGGGGACTGATTTCTCCAGGGTCTCTGACAGATGGCCTCTATGGCATACCCTGTGGAGGTCCCTCCCCTCCCCAAACCCTGCCCTCCTCAGGCTCGACCCCCTTCCCAAAATCTCCAGCTATTTCCCAACTCAGAGCTGACAATCCTAATCATACATGAGCTGATCACCCAGCCTGACTGACTGGCAGCAGATGACTCAAATGCCTGCTAAACGGGCTTGCATTGGACTCGTTCAGGACTGTGCATGGGCACAGTTTGTTTTTTAACGTAGCATTTTTTAATGACTGAATAAACTAGCTATAGCTTCATCCCTCCAGCAAGACACCCTTTCCCTGCCTTTGCCCGCCTGCGATGCTTTTGGGGATTCTTTAAAAAATAATAATCAGTAATTGTGACTCCAATCTAAGACTCTAATGATATATCACCACAATCATGGAAGTCACAGATTTCATATTTTGAAAAAGGCAAGTCTAGCCCTTTCCATGGTGGCGTTACTTCCCCCCACCCCAAACCTCCTCAAAGCTTTCCAGTGGCCTGGTGGAGACAAAGGCAGCCAGGGCTTCAGGGAAATCCAGCTGCTTTGTAACACATTGTTGGGAAGAACGGCCATGAGCTAGTCACCAAGCAGTCATGCCAAACACTGGAAAATCAGCAAAGCTTGAGTCCAGCAGCAACTTTAAGACTAACAAAGTTTAATTCTCTTTTTTTTAATCAAAATTTTTATTTTAAAGACGTAACAAACATAAAAGAGGGGAAATTATTCTTACAATTCCTTCTTTGACAAACCCATGCCTAATTGATCATACATTTATATGTTGTTGTTCAGTCGCACAATCGAGTCCGACTCTTCGCGACCCCATGGACCAGATCCCGCCAGGCCTTCCTGTCTTCCACTGCCCTCTGGAGTTTGCTCAATTTCATGTTCGTTGCCTCGATAACACTGCCTAACCATCTCATCCTTTGCCGTCCCCTTCTTCTTTGACCTCCAATCTTTCCCAGCATCAGGGTCTTCTCCAGTGAGTGCTCCCTTCTTATTGGGTGGCCATATATATTTCACCTTATATCATTATGTATATCACTTGCAAATATATCAAAATTGTACTTTATATATCCTTAACAAGTTTTAAATGTCTGTATAATTTACTTATTGTAGTCTTCCAACCACTAATAAAATCTTGACCATGTATTTTCAAACAAAGTTTAATTCTGAGTATAAGCTTTTGTGTTCAGGCCCATGAAAGCTGATACCCAGAATTAAACTTTGTTGGTCTTAAAGGTGCCACTGGACTGAAACTTTGTTCCGTTGCTTCAGATAACATCCCCCCCCCCAGAAAAAAAAAACAACCTCTTGGTCTCAATTGGCAAAGACGATGTGAGGCCACACTGGTGGTTCTTGGAGCATCCCTGGCTCTTTCCACCTTTGCCACTTAATTCCACTTTCTTGGCTTTCTTGACGCTTGGCCTCCCGGCATAGCCCAGGGTCACCTCTTGCAAGTCCAAAGCGAGCCCCGGGGCAACATCCTCCTTCTCCTCGTGTGCTCTGCGCAAGACGAGAGCCTGGCAGGTCCCTTCCTCTCCCTCCTCCCCCTTCCACACTCACAGAAGACGCTTCCCCTCTCTATTTATCTCAATGTCATTTTCTTCGAGATGTGAGGTGGAACAAATGTGGAGCAGCTGTTTGGCTTCTAAGTGTCCTTGAGGGAGCCCCCTCGGCAGGCACTTTGCAGAATATAATGATGACATTCTAACGAGCATTAATGCACATGTTGTCATTTTTTCTATATTTACACTTCCCGCAGGAGGCATCATTCTGAAGGGGGGGGGAGAGACAGAGAGAGAGCATTTCGCTGCAGAAATTTCAGCGCCTGGACTTGTGCGGGCAGCTGCAGTGTCCCTTGGGAATGAGTCTCAAAAAAAAAGAAGAGGTTTCCCTTTTTTTGTAGCTGGAAGCAGGGGATGCGTCTTTGGGGATCCTTTCAAAACCTTCTTAACCTGTTATTCTTGTTGTTGTTGTTAAGTCGCACAGTCGAGTCCGACTCTTCGCGACCCCATGGACCAGATCATGCCAGGCCTTCCGGTCTTTAAAGGTTATAGGTAGCCATCAATGCTCCCTCTAAGCTGTGGAGTCCTGTGAGCAAAGATTCTACTTTGAGAGCTACTGGCATTAAAGTTGTGGGGGAGCGAACTGGCAGCTGCATAAATGGGTTTGCTCTGAAGCTATCCTTCCTGAGCTAAGACAAAAATGTGTGAGCTGGAGGCTAAAGAACTGTGAGCTAGCTCACACTAACTCAGCTTGGAGGGAACACTGATAGTCATTAGGGTCGTCAGGTCCCCCCGGCCACTGGCCGGGAATGGGGGTTAGGGTTGTCAGGTC
>NW_015165963.1:85579-92333 GCF_001447785.1 Gekko japonicus
TAGGGTACAAGGCCATGGAGTTCCCCCCTCCAAAGCCTCTGTTTTCTCCAGGGGAACTGATCTCTGTGGTCTGGAGCAATGCTCCCTCTAAGCTGTGGAGTCTTGTGAGCAAAAATTCTACTTTGTGAGCTCCTAGCATTAAAGTTGTGAGTGAGCAATTTGGCTATTGCATACATTAGTTTGCTCTGGAGCCCTCCTTCCTGAGCTAAGACAAAAATGTGCGAGCTGGAGGCTAAAAAACTGTGAGCTAGCTCACACTAACTCAGCTTAGAGGGAACACTGGTCTGGAGATGAGCTGTAATTCTGGGTGATCCCCAGGTCCCATCTGGAAGCTATCATCCCTAGTAGCCATTCTGGCCAATAGAAAAATTCCCCAAACTACAGTTATCTAGTGATGTTTGGGTCCAGTGGCATCTTAAAGGCCAACAAGGGTTGCGGTCCCATGCACCAGAAAAAATGGGGGGGGGGGGAGGGGGGCTATTCCCTCTGGAAGAATTCGACCCGCAGTTGCATGATCACACCTCCCTTTGAAGCTGCGGGTGCAGACCGTCAGTGTGTGATCACATGCAACTGCGGGTGAGTTGGGGGGGGTTTGTGCCACTTTCCCCCCACGCACTTAAATTAGGGGTAGATGAATCGCACCTCCACACCGAGGGCTCCTTACGGAGATTGTGATGATGCACATACTGCGAGGGGGGGGGAACAACGGCACAGAGTCGGGATGGCCTGATCAGTCCATCCCAACACAACGAGAGCGCGCTGGAGCGATCAGACATGGTAAAGTCCATCCGTGGCCCGTTGTAACCCGTTTACTACCGGATTTCCCCTGGTGTCTTTCATCTCTGCTTCTGCCGACGGCTGTGGGCCGCTTCCCAGATGATGTTGTCTGATCGTGCCCTTTAAATCCACCCGGCATTCACACCTACGTCGGGTCTAATTGTGCGTCTGATCGCAGCCAAGATCTCCAGGGTATAATCTTTCAAGAGTCAAAGCTCCCTTCCTCAGGTCTTATGGCTACCCGATTGAAAACTGCTGTCCAGTATCTACATACTGGTGGTGGCCGATATTAAATAGGTTGGTCACTTGGCAGGGTTGTGCTGGTAAGAAAGCGGAACCGGCGAGCACCTTATGGCATTTTCCCGTTGAGAAACAGGAGGTCATCGGGAACCACCTTCGGATTTTAGGGACCAGGGTGGGGACTGATGGTCACCGCTGGGAACCTCTTGGGGCAAGCTCCTCCCTGCAAGTTGTATGGCTTCGGGGGGGGGGGGGGGCGCTCCTGGGTGGCAACCAGTTCCCTGGGCTACCGGTCATGAGCCAGACTGTTGGCTCAAGACCGGAGCTGTGACTTGTCCATGCTGAGCAAGGAGGTTGGTCAGGGAGTGACGCCTGCCTTGCCTGTTCTGTATTCGCTTAGTTTGTCCCTTGCCGCACTGTTATGTTCTTAAATAGTTAATAAAGTGGCCCTTGTTTTCTTCCCATCTGTTGTCTGTCTCAGTATTCCGATTGGGGGGGCAAAACACCTAGACATGTCGAGAGTGACGTAGTCCCCCCCCCATGTCCAGGCATGCAGACTCGCTCACTCGAACAGTGACAGCCAGTAGAAAAGACAGCCAAATTGTTTTGCCACCCATGTCTGCTTTTGGAAGTGTTAGCCACTGTCACCACAGGGGACTGCTGCTTTCTTACTGCCACCCTGCCAACTGGAGAGCCGAGGTGTCGGACTGAGTGGCCTCCTTCTGGGCATGACCCCTGACCCCAGGTGACAGAGCATGCGCAACAAAGACCTGGCCTCCCACTCAAGGCTCCATCTTGGGCCTAGCCGTGGCCTCGCTCGCGTGGCCCGTAAGCGTCGCTTCTGCCACCAAACAGGCAAACAAAACAAAAAATAAAGAAAGGACGCCTCGTACTTCGCATTATGCAGCTGCAATGGATAAGGTCATTGCTTTGTCCTCTGCTTACTGATTTTTATCGGGGGGAAGATTGTATCAAATAAATAATGCATCAAAAGATTTCTCTTTCCTCCCCCCCCCCCCCGCCCCTGTTAGGCTTATGCTGGACAGAGACCCTATCAGTGCTGATGATCTGAAAGTAGGGGGGGAGAGATGTTGTCTGTCGGTGTTCTTGTGTGAAAATCCAGCTTCGCTAAGGTGGAGGGGGGCGGCTGAAGGAGGAAGAAAAGATAGGATGGAGACGTTCAGGTTGCTATTATCTGCCGGCAAAGTGGCTATCTTGAAGTGAGCCCTCAAGAACAAGTCCCTGTTTCCCCCTTGAAGGACTGCCTGGGAGAGGCGTCACGGAGGTCTTGTTCGTGGTGTTGGTTGCCATCTCCCAGGGTAGGTGCATTCCTGTTTTCCATCTGCAGGTCTTCTCTGGAAGTGACCAAGTGAGCTGTAGTTAAAACTCCCAGAGGCCACAGAGCAGGACGGAAGGGTGACCCGGCACAGGGTGAGTAAGTGTACGCCTGCCCATCACAACTCAGAGGATACAACCGCCCTCGCATGGGGGGGGGGCCCTTCGTGAATCAGGAATGTCTGAAGCGTGTTCCAAACACAGTGTAAACCTTATTTATTTTGGGCTTTGCGCACTCAGATGAAAAAAGCTTCCCAAGAAAAGAAGTTGTCAAATTGAACCCATTGAAATCAAACAGAGTCTTCTGAAGCGACATGAAATGCATTTCCTTCCTTTCTTTTCAAGCAAAACTGTAGTCCACTCAGTTGTTGCTTTTTTTAATACCCTGCTTTTCTCTACCTTAAAAGGTAAAGGTTCCCTTGCTCGAAAGCCAGTCGAGTCCGACTCTAGGGTTGCGGTGCTCATCTCCGTTTCCAAGCCGAAGAGCCAGCGCTGTCCGAAGACGTTTCCGTGGTCACGTGGCCGGCATGACTAAACACCAAGGCACACGGAACGCTGTTCCCTTCCCACCAAAGTGGTCCCTATTTATCTACTTGCGATTTCTTGCTTTCGAACGGCTAGGTTGGCAGGAGCTGGAACTAGAGACGGGAGCTCACTCCATCTTGCGGCACCCAGGTCTCGAACTGCTGAACTACTGACCTTCCACAGCCTGCAGTTCAGCATCTTAACCACTTGAGCCACTGCAGCTCCATTCTCTACCTTACGGAGTCTCAAAATGACTTCCAATCACATTCCCTTCCTCCCTCTCCCCCCACCCACAACAGGCCCCTTGGGAGGCAGGTGGGGCTGAGAGAACCATGACTGCTCCAAGGACACCCAGCAAGCTTCATGTGGAGGAGTGGCGACTCAAACCCGGTTCTCCAGATTAGAGTCCGCCGCTCTTAACCACTACACCATGCTGGTGGATGCTTCCTTGCAGGTGGGTCATGACAGCAGGGGTTAGGCGGCCGAAGAGGCCCCAGGGGAAATTTGGGCTGGCCTCTGCAGATAATGAAATACAGCCTGCCGCTCCGCAAGACTATCTATGAATAAATACGACACGTGACAAATTAACCGATGGGAGATTCTTGCATTTCATGTTGGGAAGCGGTGTGGAATTACGTTGCAAGGGGTGTGTGTGTGTCACAAAAGGAGAATATGTTTAGAAGTCGATTGAAAATGGCTGTTTTAAAAATGTCAGCATGGAGGAGCTGGCTATGACCGACAGGTAGTTTTGGACAATGCAGGGAGGGGGAGGAGCGGTTGACGCTTCCTGTGCTGCCCATTGGGACCTCTTCCAATCACGGGAACTTCATTGCTGATTTTGGGTCACCTCTTCTTGTCACTCCCAGGAGCTGACAGTTCTCAGCAGCAGCTGCAGAGGAAACATTCTAGAGCAGAGATCTATGTACATATCCCCCCTCCTCGTGCAGCGGAGGTAAAGGGAGGGGTAGGCATGAATGGCTGATTGCCCACCCCCCATTCATTTCCATGGCCCTGGGCCTGCACATTCATTTTCCCCCCCCCTGCCGCCCCCCACACACTACACAGAGCTATTCTGCTTTGGTCAGGCCTCACCTGGAGTCCTGTGTCCAGTTTTGGGCACCACATTTTAGGAAGGATGTTGACAAGCTCGAGCGTGTCCAGAAGAGGGCAACTAGGATGGTGAGAGGGTTGGAATCCAAGTCTTACGAGGAAAGGCTGAAAGAGTTGGGTCTGTTTAGCCTGGGAAAGAGAAGGCTTAGAGGGGACATGATTGCAGTCTTCAAATATCTGAAGGGCTGTCATGTTATAATATAGTGGGTCCGATACATGAGTTAGTGAATCAGCTCATAGTTTATTAGATCAGTGCGAAACAAGACAAAGTAGCCGGCTTGCAGGCCAGTTTATATTCCTAAAGTAAAACCACACCCAACACACACCCAACACCCGTGATAGGTCTATTTACATTACTGGCTCACAATATGTTAACTTTAGGAGCCTAGTCTCCTGATTGGAGGGAACTAGGATCCGCCAGTCTATTGTTCCTCTGCGTGAAGCTCCGGTTCTTTGTATGACCACGTGTTGACCCAATCTCACACGTGGTCGGCTAGGACACAACACATGTAGAAGATGGGGCAGATCTATTCTCTCTTGCTCCAGATTGCAAGACTAGATCTAATGGGTGGAAATTACAAGGGAGTCGTTATCAGCTAAATATCAGGAGAAACTTCCTAACTGTAAGGGTGGCTGAGCAGTGGAACAGACTGCCTTGGGAAGTGGTGGATGCTCCTTCGCTGGACGTTTTCAAGTGGAGACTAGACGGCCATCTTTCGGGTATATTGTAGGGCTACCTTTTGGCTGTGCAGGGGGTTGGACTAGATGACCTGCAAGATCCCTTCCAACTCTAACATTCTGTGATTCTATGATTCTACTTCTTGAGCGTGCTAACTTTGACCAATACATACCGCAGACACCTGTCCTCCATGACAGTTGCTGTGTACTCACATATCACACACACACACACAACCACACACACAACCACTTTCAGTACATTTCAAATGATTGCAGCTTTGCTACCGTTCGGCCCCAGAGATAAGCAGAACGGTTGCAAAAAAGAAATGAAGCCGCTTCAGCTTTGTGGCCCAGCTTGACAGCTTCTCTTTAAGACACAGGAAGGGGGGGATGTCCTTAGATACGGGCACATTGTCGGGAGGGAGGACACCCACCCCCCCCTCACTCCCCCGGCCCACCCCCTCCCCCCATTCTTGTCCAGGCCTTTGGACAGCCAGGTTCCAGGGGCTGAACAGCTGCCTGGCTGATCCACAGAGCGCTGCGGGCCCCTGGTGGCCTGACTCGGATAATTGGGGTCAATCAGAGAAAGCATCCCGGGCCCACTGCGCAGGCAAGGAGGCCACGGCGGACACGGGAGCGGCTGCAGATGGGGCTCTGGGGATCCCAGCCAAAGCCGCTGGGTTGCCCTTTCCTGCCCTTGCCTTCCCGCCGGGCCCGGCTGTGCCTCACTACCTGTTTTCCGTTCACGTCCCTCCCTGCCACTCACAGAGCCTCTGCAGTTGCAGCCGAGCCGAGCCGTGCGTGTGAGTGTGTGTGTGTTATGTGCTTGTGTCTCGCACATTGGAGACGAGTTTCCAGGCCTGCTGCTGAGAGAAGACCGGCTCTGTTGTGGAAAGGCCCTATCTGGAGCCATTCCCAGTCCCTCCCCCCGCTGTGCCCCTGACCGGCCATGCAAGCCTTCTGTCCTGGGGTGAGAGACCTGAGAGACAGCAAAGCACAGGGGTCATTTCGTAGAAAGAGAGGTGCAGGAGCTCATCAGCATAACTCATTAGCATAGTCTATTTGCATATGCCACACCCCCTGCCATCACCGGAAGTGTGTCAGAAGGCAACACCCACCGCTCAGGCTCCACTGGACTGTTTTGGATTGCTAGCTATTGGGGGAGGGGACATGTAGATCTTGTCCTCGCAGAGGAGGGAGAGCTTGTACCTGAATAAAACTTGGTCTTAAAGGTGCCACTGGACTGTTTTGGACCGGGGGGCCAGGGGAAGCTCTGCAACTTACCTGGCTGCTTCTTGCTCTGACTGAGGGCTGCTGGGAGCAGGGGGCGGGGCTTGTTGCATGTGCCCGCCCCCTGGGCTCTTTACTGCCGGAGCTCCACTCCTGTGCACTCCTGCAGGAAATGACCCCTGGCAAAGCACATTCCCAGGGCAGGGCAGTTTGGCGTCCGGCAGGTCATCTTGTCTGACCCTTGGGGTGCTTTCAGATCCAGCCACTCAGCTAGAGAATGCAAGGTGATGGATGCTGGAGTCCTTTTAGGGGGTGGCAGCCGTCAGGTAGAGTTGCCAGCAATACTCCCTTTAAGCTGTGGAGTCTTGTGAGCAAAAATTCTACTCTGTGAGCTCCTGGCATTAAAGTGGTGAGTGAGTGATTTGGTGACTGCCTGAATCAGCTTGCTCTGGAGCCCTCCTTCCTGTACGGAGGCAAAAATGTGTGAGCCGGAGACTAAAAAAACTGTGAGCTGGCTCACACTGACTCAGCTTAGAGGGAACACTGGTTTCCAGCCTCCAGGTGGGGCCTGGAGATCTCCAGGCAACAGAGATCAGATCCCCTGGTGAATATGGCAGCTTTGGAGGGGGAGCTCTCTGCCATTATGGCAGTTTGGTATAGTGGTTAAGTGCGCGGACTCTAATCTGGGAGAACCGGGTTTGATTCCCCACTCCTCCACTTGCACCTGCTGATGTGACCTTGGGTCAGTCACAAGCTCTGGCACAGCTGTCCTTGAAAAAGAGCAGTTTGTGTCAGAGTTCTCTCAGCCCCACCCACCTCACAGGGTGTCTGTTGTGGGGAGGGGAAGGGAAAGGAGTTC
>NW_015165963.1:93418-93634 GCF_001447785.1 Gekko japonicus
GGGGCTTCATCATGTCCCGTACCTCACCCGGGGGAACTGTGATCCTCCACAATCCCCCCCGAAATGACCTCTGCCCTTTCCCCAACTTTGTGGTGCCCCCTTGGGCCCTGGTGCCCTAAGCACGTGCCTAGTCTGCTTCATGGCTAATCTGCCCCTGGTCATAGACCTAGAGTTGCCAGTCCTGGGTTGGGAAATTCCCGGAGATTTGGAGGGTGG
>NW_015165963.1:93707-96373 GCF_001447785.1 Gekko japonicus
ACGCCTGGAGATCAGCTGGAATTCTGGGACATCTCCAGGTCCCAACTGGAAGTTAGCAACCCTGCATAGATCCAGGAGCCTGGCTGGGAGGCCGAGGTTGGCCTTTGTGTCTGTCTGTCTGTCTGTCTGTCTGTCTGTCTGTCTGTCTGTCTGTCTGTTGGGAAGAATAAATGTTGGAGTTTCAAGTTGCTTACACTTCAGTCATTACAGAGTTAAATGTTGTTTGTTAGGAAACAGGATGTTACGTTACATAATGTATTCAACAGCGGGAAAGTTTGTGGGAGTTGTTTACCCTAATGAAGTGACCTGTAACCTTTGTATTGGTCAACTAACAACTTGTTTGTGGAAATGCTTTGATCTAGCATTAATGTATGGCCCTGGTTTATGGCCGGTTTATGGCCCTTTGTGTGAACCAAAGAGGTAGCTCTCTTCTAGAAGCCAAGAGAGATAGAAAGATGTAGCTGTTAGCATATATTACTGAGAGTAACTGCAAGTATGCAACCTTTTATTTTATTTCTTTTATCCAAAGGACCATACCCATGTTTTATTTTGTTTTTATACTAAAGATATTTTTCTTTTACTAAGTGTGTGCTCTTGTGTTTGCAATACAACCATTGACCCTGAATCAAAGAATCCCAACAATAAACAAACCCCTCGATCATCCCTGAGCCCTTTCAGCTCACCTCAGCAGCTCATGGCAAAGGAACAGGAGCCTTTTCATTGAGATAAATACAGTGTGGGCGGATCATTAGCGTGAGTGACTTCCCAGCTCTTCAAGGTTTCCCCTCTTTGGCTTAAAAGGGCCACAGCATTGAAATCGCAGGAGGTCGTAGCCCCTCTGTATGCTGCCTTGGTCAGGCCGCACCTGGAGTCCTGTGTGCAGTTCTGGAGGCCTCCCTTCAAAAAGGACATAGGCAAAATTGAGAGGGTGCAGAAGAGAGTGACGGGGAGGATCAGGGGTCTGGAGACTGAGCCCTACGAGGAAAGGCTGAGGGCCCTGGGAAGGTTTAGTTTGGAGAAGAGGAGATTGAGGGGGGACATGATGGCTCTCTTTAAATATTTTAAAGGCCGTCATTTGGAGGAGGGCAAGGAGCTGTCCCAGTTGGCAGCAGAGGAGAGGACCCGAAGCAACGGGTTTTACCGTAATTACATGCAGAAAGGTATCGGCTGGATATTAGGAAACACTTTTTCACGGTCAGAGTGGTTCAAAGGTGGAATCATCTGCCTAGGGAGGTGGTGAGCTCCCCTTTCAGTGGCAGCTTTCAAGAAGGGTGGCCGTGTGTGGTTGCTCTTCCACGGGCCCTTCCTGTGTGGAGGCCTCGGGTGTCGCCCTCCCTGGCTCTTCCCGTTGCCTTGGTTGCTCCTCCGTCAGGTTCTCGGGTAGCAGTCATCGGTGGAGCTGGTCAATGTGCCTCCGCAAGACCTGCCCGCACTCCGTGGACACCTCATACATGATGGTGCCCCTTGGCTGAATTATGCAGCCAGCGATCCACTCAGGTCCTTGGCCGAAGTTCCTGGCGAACACTCCGTGGACACCTCATACATGACGGTGCCCCTCGGCTGAATTATTCGGCCAGCGATCCACTCAGGTCCTTGGCCGAAGTTCCTGGCGAACACCGGGTCCTCCGGGAAGAACCCTCGCGGTGCCTCCTTCTGCTCGGGGGAGTTCCGCCGGTCCGGGATCGTGGTGCAAGCGGTCCAGGAGGATCGTTGGCTTTCTGCCCATTAGTAGCTCCGCCGGGCAGCACCCGCTTACCGGGTTGGGCGTAGTATGCTGCGTCAGTAGGAACCGGGCGATGCGGCTTTCCCAGTCCCCATCCGACAGACGGCTCAACGCTTTCTTCGCAGTCCGGACCATGCGCTCTGCTTGGCCATTGGTCGTGGGGTGGAAGGGCGCTGACCTGATGTGCTGTATCAGGTTGTTGCTGAGGAACTGCTGGAATTCCTCTGACGTGAACGCCGTCCCGTTGTCCGAAACGATGGTGTCGGGCAGGCCGTGGGTGGCGAACATCTTTCGAAGGGCCCGGATGGTCGCCTTTGTGGATGTTGCGGAGACCGGGCTTATCTCCAGCCATTTGGTGTAGGAATTCACCATTACCAAGAACAACAGTCCATGGAATGGTCCGGCAAAGTCTATGTGGAGCCGGGACCACAGGGTGCAGGTGGATTCCCACGTTTGCGAAGGTGCTCCTGGTGGGCTGGGTCATACGGCTTGGCAGGCCTGGCACCGCTTCACCCATTCTTCTATCTCTGCGTCTATGCCCGGCCACCATACGTAGCTTCTTGCCAGGCCTTTCATCCTGACGATGCCCGGGTGTGCTTCGTGCGGGGCCTGGAGGACCTTCTGTCGGAGGACGCTGGGGACCACGACCCTGTCTCCCCACAGCAGGCAGCCCTTGTGCACTGATAACTCGTCCCACCAGGTCGTAAACGCCGTAAAATCGGGGCCGTCTGTCTTCGCAGACCACCCCCTCACCACCCAGCTCAGAACCCGGGAGATGACGGGGTCCCGGGCTGAGCGGCGGGCAATGTCAGCAGCCTGCAATGGCAGGCCCTCCAATTGCAGGACCCTGTGCGCCAGAGCTGGATCCTCAACCACCTCCAGCAGGGGAAAGAGACTAAGGGCGTCGGCGTGGACCATGGCTTTCCCGGGGCGGTGCTGGAGC
>NW_015165964.1:0-5259 GCF_001447785.1 Gekko japonicus
CTTCTGTATCCCCATCCAGCCTCTCCACAAATCTTGAATCATCCTTTGCTGCCTCATCTCCTCCCTTTCGCTTCCTGAAAATACCTTTCTCTGTTGTTTTTGAAAGATGCGAGAAGGGGTGGGGGAGGGGGAGGAGAACATGTTAGGTTTCGAACCTGTGCCTCTTCATTTGATCCCCTCTTAAACCTTTTTTGACATGCCGAGAAGCCTGTGATGTAGGTGTCCTTCAGGTGTGTGGGCTGCCATGTTTATTGGCAATGTTTACTTTAGGAATTTAAGTGTCTGAACATTTATAATATCTAAAAGGATCTCTGAGCTCCGGCATGAGGCAACACGCAGCCCAGGGGCAAACAATGCACAGAAATAGAAGAACTCCGTCTCTCCTTAAGCTGACGAAGACATAAAACCCCAGGAGGTGCAGGCATTCAGATTCTGAAAGTGAACAACACTAGCGGGGTGGGAGAGTATTCGAAGATTTGTATTTGTGGTTCCCACTGCGTATTTGCAGTTGCTTGTTTCTGAAGTCTTATACACGTGCGTGTTTTTCCGCAGCCCTAAACCCGCATTTTCCAAAGCTCTGTACCATTATTTGACATCTGCTTCATTCACAATTGTTGTGTCTTATGAGAACTGCAAAGACTACACATCCCATGATGCTATGCAACCATGGCTGAAATGGGAATGTGCAGGAACAGCCAGGCACGTGTACAGGGGCACCATTATCAGCACCTACATGGATGGCCCAGAGTAACCTGATCTTGTCAGATCTTGGAAGCTAAGCAGGGTCAGCTCTGGTTAGTATTTGGATGGGAGACCACAAAGGAAGTCTGGGGTCGCTATCCAGAGGCAGGGAATAGCAAACCACCTTTGAACATCTCTCACCTTGAAAACTCTACAGCAGGGGTGTCAAACTCACTTGTTATGAGGGCCGGATCTGACACAAATGAGACCTTGTTGGGCCGGGCCATGTGTGCCATACAATGTAATGCCAGGTAGCGGAGACATAAACTTTATAGACAAAAACAAAAAATGATTTTTTTTAACTTAAAATAAAAACATGCTTAAAGCATTAGCTCTGTAAGTTGCAAACCTACTTTTGATTTATTGACATTCACCACAGAAATCTCATGCTCAGAGTTCTGAGTCTAGGACCCAGGTTAAAACATGAAATGGCTGAGTGATTAAGAGAGTCTGGCGAAGCAAGCTATGATGCAGCAGCAGAACTGGAAGGAGGAGATGACCAGTTCCACTGCAGGCCTGATGGAAGCCCTCCGGGGGCCTGACCCGGCCCCTGGGCCGCATGTTTGACACCTCTGCTCTACAGGGTCACCATAACTTGGTTGCTACTTGGTGGCAAAAATAATTTTTTTAAAAAACAAGCACATATAACACACTGGCATCTAGGGCCAAAAGCATCACTTGCTTCTTTGTACATGAATGAAGACTGTTCCGGGATATCTTTGTTCTGGGTCTTTTTGGTTCTTGTAATGGAGTTCACAGCCTTCCTCCTAAATTCTTGAGGGGGGGGGGAGAATCCAGATTAGGTTGCTTGTTTTAACAGCAATTTTACAATTGTTTTATAACTTTTCGTGAATGTAATTTCCTTTCGCAGCGACAAATGATATATCAGCTTGCTGCCTTGGCTGCTGTTTCCATCTAGGGTTGCCAGCTGCCTGGAGGGGAAAAAGGCTCAATTGGATGCTATTTCCCTCCACGTCATGAAAAGCTTCGGGTTGCCAGTCTCCATGAAAGGGGACAGGACTTTCCCCCCTCTCCGGGCCTGTGGGCAACTCCACTCCTGTGCAATTAACTCTTATTGTTCAGACCTTAGATTCACATCGTCTGCCAGAATAGGCAACAAGTTTTGTGCGTCCCTGTAGCAAGCCTTTAACTCAGGTTACGGATCTTTCCTGCCCCTCGCAAACAGGCCGTGCACCTGAGGGTACGTGACACTGCAGAGGGGAAAGTGAAAACGTGAGCTGCCTGTCTATTACTCTCATAAGGAAAAGGGTGGGGAAGGGGAAGGAGACCTGGAGGGAAGATCAAAGACCCCCCCCCCTCCTCTCCCCCGTGAGTCTCGCCCCAAGGCTCCAGTGGCCTCCAAGGTTTCCCTTGTTCTTTTGGATCTGCAACTTGTCCCACGTCAATCAAGATTAGAGCAAAGAAGAAGAAAAAAGAAGATATCCATCCTGGTGGGCCATAGCTCGGTTTCATAGGCGTTGCACGTAGAAGGTCCTCCAGGGTGTCCTTCTCCATGCCCTGGAGGTTTTCAGCACACAGAGAACTGATGTCATTGCACAGGGCATGTTGCAGGGGGATGCTCTAGCATTTGAGGGAAAACCTCTATGGTAACCATAGAGTTTTTTCTCAAATGCTAGAGTGTCCCCCCACCCCACAACTTGCCCTGCATGATGATGTTACCTCATCACCTCTGGGTGATGTCATTTTGCCGGGTACGTTGCTGCGGATGGGGCTCTTTGGGGGCAGTGTTCCCCCCACTAGCCGGCTCGGTGGTGGCGGATCCGGAGCCCCCGAAAGCGGGTAAACCCCTGCCCCCATCGGGGGGATGGCAACCCTAGCAGGGTCCCTCTCTGGATCTGTGTCCATCTAAGGTAGTTTAGATTAGTTCTATCTCTGCCTCTTAAGTTTCACTATGTAGAATGTAGTTCCTAAATAAAGGGACTATTATTAGTCTTGAAGCTGTAAAGTGGCTCTGTGTAACTTTGTAACTCTGCCAGCACACCGGGAACAAAGGGCTTCTACTGCGGGTAGCCCAGGTGCACTGTGCTAAGTTGAGAAGGGATACTGGACTAACTAACCCGTTACTCCCAACATTTAGGAAGATCCTCCAGGTTCCACAAAGAAGTTAGCCCAGCTGCTTGTGAAGAAACTGAGCACGTTTATTTACATCTAATGCAACTGGGGCTTAAGGGTTCTAAGTGCAATGACTCCAGCAGCCGTCTTAACAGCCACAACTCGGCTTCTCCTTCCTAGATACCCCCAGGAGGCAGGTTAGGGTTGCTGGCCCCCGGGTTGCACCTGGAAATCTCCTGCTATTGCAGCTGATATCCAGACAACCAAGATCAGTTCCCCTGAGAGAAAATGGCTGCTTTGGAGGGTGGACTCTAATATCCTGCTGAGGTCCCTCCCCTCCTCAAGCCCCACCCTCTCCAGGCTCCGCCCCCAAAATCTCCTGGTATTTCCCGACACAGAGCTGGCAACCCTAAGGAAGATGAGCTCGCCTCCAAATATGGATGCCCTCTCATCGCATCATCCTGTGTAACTCTTGACCACCGTCACGACAACCCTGTGAGGTGAGTTCAGCTGAGAGAGGATGACTGGTTACGCAGTGAGCAATACCTTGTAACCAAGTCTCCTCAGATGTAGGCCCTTTCTGCACTCTCCTTTTAGTCCCTGCTCATCATGGTGTCGCTCAAGCAATTCTCCAGGGTCTCAGGCAGATGTCTTTCACATCACCTCCTGCCTGGTCCTTTTAACTGGAGATGCCGGGGATTGAACCTGGGAACTTCTGCATGCCAAGCAGATGCTCTACCACTGAGCCACAGCCCCTCCCTCTTGATCCTTCATTGTAAGCAAGGATTAAATCAATGGGTGTCCAGTCACCATGGCAGCAAAAAAAAGAGAACTTCCTGTATTGAGAGGCTGTAGACCTTTGGCCAATGGATGCTGGTGACAAGCAATCTGAGATGGCTTTCCGTCTATCATACCTTGCTTATGATGGAAAGGGCATCTGGTTGGTCATCGCTGGAGATCAAGTGTAGACTGAATGAGAATTGGGATGGTCCATCAAAGCAGTTCTTAGGATAATATTTTGGGGCAGTGAAACATGATGGCTCTGTCATGCTGGACAATCCAGAATTAGACTCCAATGGATTTTCATAGGAGTGGAAAGTGCTCCCGATAAGACACATTTTAGCAGTGTGGACTATCTGACTCATGAGCTGCACCACCAATGTGCACCTGTCTAGCAAAAAAACCTCTTGAAAAATATATATATAAATGCTTGAAATAAATCAATCAGCAGGTTTGATTAAACAGTATAGACAGAAGCTAGGTACACTGGAGAAAGTAACAAGATTAACTCTACTCATCAAAAATGAAAAAAATATCCCCCCAAAGCAAGGAGAATGGGGAGGGGGCATTAGCAGGTGTTGCAAATAATCAAACCTAGATCAATGATGAATTGGGCTTCTCAAGTACATAATCAGATCACACACATTGGAGAGTACTGATGATGGAAGTTTTAAAAAGAAATTTTCCTCCAGCATCCATATTAAATCCATAATAATACTGCTTAAGATGCTTGGTTGCTGAAACTATCCTCATGTGTGGGAGATGATGGCTACATTGCTTCCTACAACCCTTTAACTGGCAGCACTTCTCGCAGTTACACTGCATGCTTTTGTTTTCGTCTGCACCTTCACACAGTCGCGCTGCATGCTTTTGTTCTCAACTGCCCCTTCTCACAGTCACACCGCATGCTTTTGTTCTCATCGACACCACCTCACAGTCACACTGCCTGCTTCTGTTTTCATCTGCAGCTTCTCACAGTTGCACTGCATGCTTTTAGTTCTCATCTTCATGTCTTAGTTTTTTTTCATTTAGGTTTTGTAATGGGGAAGATAATTTCTCTGTAATCCTTTTGGGGAAATAATCTGGTTACTGGGCACATGTACAACATATACAAGTTTTCAAATAGCTTTGCATGTATTATCTCAGTAACAACAAGCAGTATCATAATGCCCCTGTATAAATCAATGGTGTGGCCTCATTTGGAGTTCTGTGTACAGTTCTGGTCACTACACCTCAGCAAGGATATTTTAGCATTGGAAAAAGTGCAGAAAAGGGCAACTACAATGATAAAAGGGTTGGAACAAATTATCTCAGTAACAACAAGCAGTATCATAATGCCCCTGTATAAATCAATGGTGTGGCCTCATTTGGAGTACTGTGTACAGTTCTGGTCACTACACCTCAGCAAGGATATTTTAGCATTGGAAAAAGTGCAGAAAAGGGCAACTACAATGATAAAAGGGTTGGAACAGTTTCCCTATGAAGAAAGGTTAAAGTCCATCAGAAGCCCACCGGAGGAAGTTGTCGATCCATCCTAGGGCGCCGTGAGCAACATCTGAAGCCCGCCCGAATAACAGAACGCGCCGCTTGGGTGCTAGTAGGCAGTCCCTCCTCCCATACAAATTGTGGCCCTAGGTAGGAATCAACAAGTATATATGTAAACCG
>NW_015165964.1:8621-22604 GCF_001447785.1 Gekko japonicus
GAGGCCACCAGGGGCAGGGGCCGGGGGGGTGGGCAAGCGGCGGGACTCTCCCCCTCCCCGGCGAGCCTCTGCAGGGTGCCGATGGCGCCACCTGTGCCCACACCCCACGCGCGGTCCCCGGCAGTCCAGGGGAGGGGGCTTCCCTTAGCACTACCTCTCCTCTGGCTGGCTCTCCCGTCCTCTGCCCACAGCCGTGCTGCCGTCCTTCGCTGCGGGGGCCCGGCGGGTGGGTCACCCCTACCAGAATCGCACGCCGCCCAAGCGCAAGAAGCCACGCACATCCTTCTCGCGGGTGCAGGTCGGCGAGCTGCTACTTGGAGGCCAGCTTGGAGGAGGCGCCCCCGCCTGCGGCTCTGCCAGGCATGCTGGGATGGTCTCCAGGCCCCACTGGGAGGTTGGCATCTGCGCTCGCCTAGAGCGCAGGACAACCTCAGGCCAGCCCTGACCACCAGGAGGTTCTTATTTCCTGTCCTGTGTGACAGCAAATTTATAAGTATTATGCTCAGTAGAAATATATCTCTATATCACTATAGGATGGCACAGGAGCAAGGGTTGACAGGTCTTACTTGGCTGCTGGTGTGTGTGGGGGTCCTCTTCTTCTCTTGGATTCTTTGGTAACCATAGGTCCCGGTCACACGGGCCGGATAACACGGGGGGGGGAGGTGTGGCTATTTGCGCCATTGCAATTTGACGCACCCCAACGCGATCAGATGCGACGGCGTTGTGTCCATCGGTGGGTGTTTCCAGCGCACTCCAACCAGGAAGCAGGGACGTGAGAGGAGCGCTCTGGAGTGATCACACGAAGAACGCCCATCTGCAGCCCGTTGCAACCGGTTGATAGTGGATTTCCCCAGATACTTGTAAACTCCCCACCTTCGGCCGGACGATACTGGTAGGTGACGGGTGCACGGTGCTTACCAGATGTTTCCATGTGAAACGTTGCTTACCAGATGTTTCAATGATTGTCGGGTGCACGGTGCTTGCCAGATGTTTCCATGTGATCGTGCCTGGCAATCGTGGCTCTCCCGCAGCAACTTCTGCATGTGACCGGGACCATAGAGTTTTTTCTCAAATGCTAGAGCATCCCCCTGCAATGTGCCCTGCATGATGATGTCACCTCTGGGTGATGTCATCGCGCCGGGAACATTTGGTGCAGAGCAGAGGGGACTGTTCAGGGGTGGGGCTCCGCTGCCGGCTAGCTGGGCAGCAGCAGATTGGGCCCCCTGAAAGTGGGTAAACCTCCACCCCTGTAGGGGGGATGGCAGCCCTAGAGCAAATTTTGTTCTTCCCATGTGCTTGCAGCCATTGGTGCCTCCCCCTCCCCGGGAAAAGTTTGGTTTTTTGCCACGGCCATTTGCTTCCTGGCACATTCAGAAGGCTTGGGAGTGCTCATTGTTCTTTCTGGCCACTCAGCCTTCACTCTTTGGCGTTGTGCCTTCCTCTCTTGGTATGCCCTGGCACCCCCTTTCCCACCTTGCAAAGAAGGATTTTTCCCCTTGCACAGAGAAGTCTTTGATTTTCTTTTAAAAAACCCAACACTCTCCTTGATAGTGCTATATCGCTATAACATGTTCTCCAGCTATGGCAGTGAAACAGTTGCCGGGATCGATGCGATTCTTCCTCTGCTAAGCAGGGCCATCGTGATTTGGAAAGGAGACTAGAAAGTGGTTGTGCAGGTTTCATAGGCAAACAGCCCCCCCCCCATGCTGTGTCACGGCTCTTACACAGGGAGAGGTCCTCCTGACTGTCCCATTAGCCGAAGGAGTTCATTCGGTGAGTATACGAGAGAGGGCCTTGTCAGTGGCGGCCCCATGGAACAACCTTCCCAGGGAGCAGTGTTCCCTCTAAGCTGAGTTAGTGTGAGCTAGCTCACAGCTTTCTAGCCTCCGGCTCACACATTTCTGTCTCCGCTCAGGAAGGCTGGCTCCAGAGCAATGCTCCCTCTAAGCTGTGGAGTCTTGTGAGCAAAAATTCTACTTTGTGAGCTACTGGCATTAAAGTTGTGAGTGAGTGATTTGGCTACTGCATGAATTAGTTTGCTCTGGAGTCCTCCTTCCTGAGGTAAGAGAAAAAATGTGTGAGGCAGAGGCTAAAAAACTGTGAGCTAGCTCACACTAACTCAGCTTAGAGGGAACACTGCTCCAGAGCAAACTAATGGATGCAGCAGCCAAATCGCTCGCTCACAACTTTGATGCTGGCCGCTCACCAAGTAGGAGTTTTTGCTCACAGGACTCCACAGCTTAGAGGGAACATTGCCTGGCACCCCCTTTCCCCCTTGCAAAGAAGGATTTTCTCCCCTTGCACAGAGAATTTCTGTCTTTGATTTTCTTTAAAAAAAACACAACTCTCCTTGATAGCGCTATATCGCTATAACATGTGCCTATGCCTCGATAATCCAGTGCTTTCCCCTTATTCTGTTCATTTTTGTGGAAATGGGATCTTTATGAGTTTTTTGGGGGGGTATTTATTACTTTTGATTTTGGTGGGGACTGTTGAAAAGCAGTGCTGCTGGCACATGACAAAAGTATCAGGCAGTTAAAAACAATTGACTAGATGGGGAAAGTGACCGACTCCTCTGTTTGCCAAACTAGTTTTCAGTCCCAAACACTCAAACGTTGGGTGAACCTTTGCACGGAGGGCGTTTTTCCATAGGGTCAATATGGCGATTCTCATGCATGCACATGTCTAGCTGTTCTACCTTTTTTCTCCCCCCCCCCATGACATCCTCTTCCTTGATAAATCAATCTCAGAGGCTGAAACCACAAAAGGGGGGGGGACCCTATTTATTCAGTTTTTTAAAAAAAATATTATGGCATGCTTATGCTGGTTTTCTCCCTAAAGGGAGCCAAAGCAGTTGACTGAAAAATACTGATGTTCAATTACCAATTAAAGCAAATAGTACAAATTAAACAAACCAAACAGACGAAGAAATGCATTCTGGCTGGTCTTGATCAACAAGGCCAGTTTGGTATAGTGGTTAAGTATGCGGACTCTAATCTGGGAGAACCAGATCTGAGTCTCCACTCCTCCACTCGCAGCTGCTGGATGACCTTAGGCAAGCCATAGTTCTGTCAGAGCTGTTCTCTCAAGGACAGTTCTGGAAAGAGCTCTCTCAGCCCCACCTACCTCACTGGGTGTCTGTTGTGGGGAGGGAAGGGGAAGGAGTTTGTAAGCTGCTCTGAGACTCCGAGTGAAGGGCGGGGTATAAATCCAATCTCTTCTTCTTCTTACCTTATTTACTTATTTAAATTTATGGATCGCCCACCCCGCAAGCAGGCTCTGGGCAATTAACATTTTAGACATTTTAAAATACAATTGATATATGATTAAAATGACTAATAGTAAAAGAAATTAAAACCCATCAAGATGGCAATGTAAACTGCCATTGCCAGTCACACTGCTGTCCCCACACGGCAGGGCAAGGCAGGGCAGGGCAGGGCAGAGAATGGTATGTGGGGGTCACAGAAGGACAAAGAAATAGGGTGCCAGTCTTAATCTCCCATTGCTGCCCTCACCTCGAAACCCCAGCCTGAGAGCCTCAGGTGAAGAGCCCTTTGGCCTCTAGTCCTGGCCACGGTCTCAATACCTGCAAGCAGAGGAAAACAGCCCTGATGGATTTCAGCTGCTGCCAGGCTGATCTCACTCACTTGTCCCTCCTTCCATGAA
This sequence comes from Gekko japonicus, assembly GCF_001447785.1. Lineage (NCBI taxonomy): Eukaryota > Metazoa > Chordata > Lepidosauria > Squamata > Gekkonidae > Gekko > Gekko japonicus. Next base: position 12,288 of record NW_015165964.1, read on the forward strand.
TTAAGTTATTTAAAAGAAACACAGGAGATATTGTTGAGCCCTGGGAGCTGCTGAAGGTGTTGTTGAGTCCCATAGAATACAATGGGGCCATAGAATACAATGGAAACATCGCTTCCCCCCACCCCGCCTTGGCAGGCCTGCTGGGGAAGGGAAGGGGAGGCTTTTGAAGATGCCTCCCCCCCTTTTTTTGCTTCCCCTTCTGACACACTTCCAGTGATGTCAGGGGGTGTGGCATATGCTAATGAGTTATATGCTAATGAGCCCCTGAAACTCTTTTTCTACCAAATGACCCCTCTATCATCTATCTATCTATCATCTATCTATCTATCTATCTATCTATCTATCTATCTATCTATCTATCTATCTATCTATCTATCATCTATCTAGCTATCATCTCTCTCTCTCTTTCTCTCTCTATCTATCATCAATCAATCAATCTATCTATTTTCGATCTAACATCTATCATCTATCTATCATCTATCAATCTATCCATCTATCTATCTTCTATCATCTATCTATCATCTATCTATCTATCTATCTATCTATCATCTATCTATCTATCTTCTTCTTCTTCTTCTTCTTCATCATCATCATCATCATCATCATCATCATCATCATCATCATCATCATCAATCATTTATTTATTTATTGTATTTATGAATCGCCCAGTTCCTGCCATAGCAGGGCTCTAGGCGATGTACAAAAGCCATAAAACAAAACAAGATAAAATCAGTTAGAACATTAATAAAACATTTTGACAACCAGATGGCGAATAATTAACCAATCCCAGTTCCAACTGTCGGCTACTTTGTGGACAGGGGGGAAGTGGGCAAGGTAGATGTAAACAGCAGAGAACAGAGAAGGGTGCTAGCCAAGATGGAACTATTGCTGTCCTCAAACAAAAGCCTGATTGAACATCTCTGCCTTGCAGGCCTTGCAGATCTAAATTTTCAATCCACTCAAGTCACAGCTGGGGAGAGTCCAAAGAGCTCTGTCACATCTCCCTGGAAAGCATGATGCTCACATTCTTCTAAAAGATGGAAAATAGTTTGACGGGCTGCACCACAATCGTATTTGGGTCCTGGTATTTTGCCCCATTTAAACAACAGGTCTGTGCAGCTGCCGAAGCCTGTTCCTATTCTATTAGCCATTGTCCATACTTTATATGGCAAGTCAAATCTTGCAGACCTCTTGTTGGTGTTTATCAGGTTATGGATATCAGATGGAACTGATTGTATCCATGTTCACAACCATTCATTCCCTAGATTAAAATTTTGTGATTGCAGGATTTGTGCAGATCTTATTGCTGGGTGTTGGGATCTTAGTCTGGATAGGCCTGCATCAGCCATGTATTTGTGGATGGGCAACTCTCTGCTTTCAGTTACCTTTCTATATTCATGAAGAAGAGCATCTTGTCTTTGGCGATGCAGGGGAGTGATGTAGCAGAACTTGGGTAGCCAGTAGGTTGGAGTGGGTATAATACATCCGCTGATGGTTCTTTTTGTTGTATTGAGTTGGACATCAAGTTTGTGGACATGGGGGGTGTTGAGCCACACTGAAGCACCATATTCCACAGTACCATACACCAATCCCAAAGCTGAGCATCTAAGTGTTTTAGCAGATGCTCAGCTTTGGGGTTGATATATAGTACAGTGGAATATGGTGCTTCAGTGGGAGGGAGGAAAAGGTGACAGGGGAGGAAATAAAAGTCAGAGGCAAAAGAGGAAGACATGACAGCCAACAAGAGGATGGGAAGGCCACAAGGTTCTTTCCGCTACAAGCTCCAACCAGTTAGCTGGGGATCTGGGAGGACAAAGCATACTGGATACATTCCCATTTGAGCAAAGGCATTTACAACCAGCATTGGGGTGGGGGAGAAATAAGACTTGCAGCAAAATGCACATCCTATCCACTTTCTGCTATAATGCTTCCTTTCCCATAATCCCCCTGGCAAATTAACTTGGGGGAAACTTGGAACTGATAGTAAATCCCAGTGGTTTATATAACTCCAGGCCCTCCTCCCCATATCAGTTGTGCAACAGGCTGCACTCCCTGTTTATCTCCCATCTGAAGAGGTGGGTTGGTGAAAAACAGCTGGGGGACGAAATTTTCCCTCTCCACTGACTCCCCACATATCTGTCCTTTGTAGGATAGGTTAAAATGGCTATCCCAGCAAGTGCTCTTTAACCCTTAAGGTGGAATCAGGCTCACCTTTGCAGCTATCCTTGGGCAAGTTGAAACACTCCCTACTTTGTGGTTTCTAATAATATTTGTTTTATAACCACTATTTTTTAAAAAGTTACTTTCTTTTGAAAGTTTTGGATGTGATCTGTATCTTGCATATTTCTCTTTTCAGAATAAAGTGAGCTGTAAAACTATCATTACCATTTTATAAATGTTTTCTTATTGCCTATTTTCCTCCTGTTACGTCCTGGTTTACTTTGCCATTATTGCTGACTTCTTCCCTGAGAATTGTCAGATAAAGCTATTTGTTCTGAGATACCCTGTCTTTCTCATTGCTACGCCAAAGGCAATTGTGTTTCTGAAGCAATATTACAATGCTCTGACTACACTCTAAAAGACAATGGTTTTTTTTTTTGGGTTTTTTTTTTTTGTAATAATGGATTTAGCATTGCATTGAACAACCAGCCCATGCTTGGTACCTATTCTATTTACAATTCTCATCTATAGGTAAAGGTGAAAAATTCTGTCTTTCATAAATGAAAATCCTACTCCAGGTTAGTATTAAGAAGAATTCGCGTTCCGTGCGCCTTGGTGTTTAGTCATGCCGGCCACATGACCACGGAAACGTCCTCGGACAGTGCTGGCTCTTCGGCTTTGAAACGGAGATGAGCACCGCACCCCTAGAGTCAGATTCGACTGGCTTTCGAGCAAGGGAACCTTTACCTTTTACTTTACTTTACATAGATACAACATATAAACAAACAACCACTTACATACATAAGACATACAAAGAGATCGGTATATTTTCTTATTACTCTATTATCATATTTTAAAAATTTCTTAAATCATTGTCTATGGGTTTGCTTAAGTTTCTGTATGCTCTTATCTTTTTACCATAGTTTCTATTTAACTACAAGAGATTAATAATACCAAAAATTTCATTACTTTAAACTATGCATTTATATTATACCACCAGTCATACAGTTTTTTTCACGTCTTTTGAAATGTTGGGTCTGCTGTCCCTCTCATCAACGATGACAGTTTATCATTTTCAGCCGTCTCCAACAGTTTATTCACACATTCTTGCTTCGTTGGTGCTTCCGTTGGTTTCCAATAATTTGCATATAATATTCTTGCTGCCGTAGATAGATGTACTATCAAATATCTATCATCTTTATCAAAATCCTTTGGAAATATGTTTAGTAGTAATATTTCCGGCAAAAATGGTATTTTAGATCTGTCCAGGGTAATATCAAAGTACTTAGGTGTATGGTTGTGTGTAAGTTGGGTGCCATTCAGTTCACGGTTGGCAAGATTGTTATTGAATTGGAAACAGGAACATTCTGCTTTTCCTGGACTTGGGATAAACTGTCATTTATGGGAGTAGTCAGCCAAAATTTTGAGGTCCCTAGTTAGTATTTCCTCAGTCCTTTCAATTGATTTGTTTCTTACTGCAATCGCCATGTCATCAGCATAAGCATCTTGGGAACGTTAGAGATGTATAGATTGAAAAGATCAGGTATTATTCCACTAGAACTCTGGGCCCCACCTGAAGGCTGACAGCCCTATCATGTCTTTGAAAGGATCCTGCCCACATGTTCAGGGAAGGATTTATAACTTGCTCAAAACTTTCTTGAAATTCTATTTGTGCTTTTTTAAAGCAATCCTTCCTCTAATTTCAGTTGCTTTCAACTTTCAGGATGCAAAAGCTGATAAACTTTTCACAACGTGGTGTAGCCCAGAAAGATTTTTATTGCTTCTCGCTGCTTCTCATTTACCATATGGTGCGGCATTCACCGGCTGTGCCCTAATGAGAATTACTTTTGCAGGTAATTTTCTGTTGATTGTCTTGGGATAAACAAATTTTTCATACTTGTTTTGCTAATGTATTCAAGTAGGCTCACGGGGGAAAAAGATTAATCATCTAAAAAGCAAGCCGGCACCTTTCATTATGCTAAAGGAGCCCAAATATGATCAGAGCAAAGCCACTTGTTGCTATGACAGCGGATACCTTTTTTTGGGGGGGGTGAGGTAAACTGTGTCTCCTGAGCCGATTGGCCGAAATTAGATTACCACAATGACCAACTGCAGGGAGTTAATTTCATCAGAATGCAGAAACAATGGGAAATCCTGCCGTGATTCGACAAAGGAATTTTCATTAGAAGTCAACAGAGTCAGGGGGTTGCTTTCATGACAGGGAATACGTTGCCTCTAATAAAATAATTTGGGAGAAAGAGACAATAGAATTAGCCTATCTATTATTGTGGCTCTCTCCATAAGCTTTAATCTGTTTTTCACTAATGCCTCCATTCACAACAAAGCACCTCTTATTTTCCCCATAATACCTCTGCTATGCAACACTGTCATCATGTACCTGTTCATATAATTGGAGATTCAATTGCAATCCAAAAGGGGCTGGCAACGATACAAATATTTACTTGGGATGTTCAAACTGAACAGGAAGAATGGACACGATCCTTTTTTTTTTTTGGTTTTGTTCTTTGTGTGTGTTTGTGTGTGCTTCTGCACCTGGAAGTCCTGTTGACCTCTGGTGACTGAGCCCTACTGCGGGCCTGGAGGATAGTCAGAGAGGTGGCTGAATAAAGTCTGCCTCTGTCCTCCTTAATTTATTATTCTAAGGAAGTCCCCCATCCAAGTACTAACCATAGTCAACCCTGCTTAGCTTCTAAGATCAGACGAGATCGGGCTTGCCTGGGCTATCCAGGTCAGGGCGACACAATCTTTTTTTTGGGGGGGGGGCTTATTCTTGTTGGACAGTTGTAATTAGGACCACCAGGGCTTTTTTCGTAGAAAAAGCCCAGCAGGAACTCATTAGCATATTAGGCCACACCCACGACAGCACAGCTCATTAGCATATTAGGCCACACCCTGTGTTACCAGAAGTCCGGTCATCCAGCCACACCCACCTTTTGCTTCTTATTCTGTTTACCTTGTTTGTTGTCAAAACCCAGGGCCTTTTTTTGGAGCAGGAACTCCTTTGCATGTTAGGCCACACACCCCTAATGTAGCCAATCCTACTGATCTCTGTAGTCTGGGGATCAGTTATCATTCCTGGGGCCCCCACCTGGAGGCCGGCAACCCTCATTGTAATCCACCAAGCTGAAAAGGGGCCTGCCCACCTCTGTTTGGGTACTCTGCTGAGATCTGGATTCCTGCCCAAAAATAGCCCTGAGGACCACACACCCTGGATCGTGGAATTCCTGGAGATTTGGGGGTGGAGCTCAGGGAGTGGAGAAGGAAGGGAGCTCAGCAGAGAGGTGATGGCACACGGTCCCGCTCTCCAAAGCAGTCCTCTTTTGCAGGGGAACTGATCTCTGTAGTCTGGGGATCAGTTATCATTCCTGGGGCCCCCACCTGGAGGCCGGCAACCCTCATTGTAATCCACCAAGCTGAAAAGGGGCCTGCCCACCTCTGTTTGGGTACTCTGCTGAGATCTGGATAGATCAAGGTGGGGTAGCCGTGTTGGTCTGGAGCAACAGAACAAAAGTTTGAGTCCGGTGGCACCTTTAAGACCAGCAATGTCTACATTTGGGTATAAGCTTTTAAAGTGTGCACGCACCTGAAAACGTATACCCAGAATTAAACTCTGTTGGCCTTAAAGGTACCACGTGACTGGACTCAAACTTTGCAAAAAAAACACAAAACAGGTCAGCAGCGTAATACTAAAGAGAGTCACGCCCTTCTAATCCCATCGACGCCATTGGATTTGTGTTTGTGTGCAAAAGGCTGTCAAGTAGCAGCTGACTGGTGGTGAAAATAGACCCAAGGAAACTGAAATAGTGTGCTTAAATCTCTATGTAATACACATTACCAAATCCAATTTGTTGTAATTAGTACCAAAATATTATGAAGATGTTAGACACGTATACCCAGAATTAAACTCTGTTGGCCTTAAAGGTACCACGTGACTGGACTCAAACTTTGCAAAAAAAACACAAAACAGGTCAGCAGCGTAATACTAAAGAGAGTCACGCCCTTCTAATCCCATCGACGCCATTGGATTTGTGTTTGTGTGCAAAAGGCTGTCAAGTAGCAGCTGACTGGTGGTGCTTTCGAGGCAAGTGAGAAGCGGAGGTGGTTTGCCAGTGTCTTCCGCTGCAGACTTCCTTGGTGGTCTCCCATCCAAGTGCTAACCAGAGCTCAACCTACTTAGCTTTTGAGATTAGATGAGATATGGCTGTACCATGCTGCCTTCCCTCCTTCGATAGATTTAAAGGTAAAGGTAAAGGTTCCCTTGCTCGAAAGCCAGTCGAGTCCGACTCTACGGTTGCGGTGCTCATCTCCGTTTCAAAGCCGAAGAGTCAGCGCTGTCTGAAGACGTTTCCGTGGTCATGTGGCCGGCATGACTAAACACCAAGGCGCATGGAACGCTGTTCCCTTCCCACCAAAGTGGTGCCTATTTATCTACTTGCAATGTCTTGCTTTCGAACTGCTAGGTTGGCAGGAGCTGGAACTAGAGATGGGAGCTCACTCCATCATGCGGCACACTCGGGTCTCGAACTGCTGAACTACCGACCTTCCACAGCCTGCAGTTCAGCGTCTTAACCACTTGAGCCACCGCAGATAGATTTAGAAGGGTCTAAATTCGGGTTTCCAGCCACCACAGCTGGCACCCCACCAGGAGAAATTCAGGGGCAAGGACAGCTTTTTCAGCACTGCCGTAATGTCACTTCTGGTATAAAACCAGAAAGTGGAGTCATTGAATCGACGTGATATGATCTCATTTCTGGTTCTGCACCATACATGAAGTCATACATCAGCATGATGCTGAAGACACCCTCTACAGTTGCCAGGTCTTACCTTTCCTGCAGCGGGAGGCTCCTGGCTCCTAATTGGGATGTTAATGCCGCACACGTGAAGTACATGTGGTGTGATGATGTCACTGGTAATGACATCATCACTCTGGGGCCGTCATGCAGTGATGCTCTAGCGTTTGGGGCAAAAGCTCTATGGTAACCATAGAATTCCCCCCAAAAAATGCTAAAGCGTCACTGCTCAATGGCCCCAGCATGACGATGTCACTACTTGTGATGTCATCACATTGGCAGTGTCATCATGGTATGCTGCTGTTTGGGGGTGGGGCTTCCCCCACTAGCCAGCTGGTTGGCAGTGGATTAGGCCCCCCAAAATTGGGGGATCCCTTGCCCCAATCGGGTGTGTGTGACAACCCTAACACCCGCCCATTTTCTCCTACCATCTTATGAAGTGGTGGTGGGTAATGGGGGGGCTGATGGCCCATGTAACTATGCCTAGAATTGCACTGTTATTGGGCACCGGAGAGGGTGTCAGGTGTGACTGGTAGACTCAGTTTTGCTTACTGAGGTAGAAGTTTTCCAGGCCTGCTATGGGCATTTGTATTTCCTGAATGATGAAAAGACTTCGTGGACCGGATATCTGGACCGAGTGCATATCCCTACATGGCAACTGCCAGGTAGACTCAAATAGGGCTGAGGATGAAGAAGGGGAACCCCCACAAATCAGGATCGGGTCACCCCTAATATTAAATTGGACACTTTCCCTCAATGCAGGGGATACGAGGGTTGCCAGCCTTCAGGTGGGGCCTGGTCATCTGCTGGAACTACAGCTAATCTCCAGACTACAGACATCAGTGCTCTAGGAGAGAATGGCCGCTTTGCCAGGTGGAGTTAGGGTTGCCAGGTCCTTACCTCTTCCTGGAGGGGGGCTCCAGGCTCCTCCTCTGGATGTTGGCCCTGGGCATGTTGTGTGGGGGGACACTCTAGCATTTGGCCAAAAACTCTATGGTCACCATAGAGCGGCCCCCATGATGTACCTAGCGCGATGACATCGCTTCCGGGTGACGTTATCATGCCGGGCATGTCAGAGCCGTGGATGGCAACCCTAGGTACAGCGTTGAGGTCCCTCTCCTGCCCAAACCCTGCCCTCCCCAGGCTCCACCCCCAAATCATCAAGGATTTCCTAGGGAAGCCCTCACTGAAATTCCCAAGTACTGCCTCTTTCAGAAGCAAGCCCAGAAGGCCTCAGGGCAAACAGGGTTGGTGTGAGAGCAGGAGGAAAACGGATGCACTTCCTTTCTAATCTGTAGGAGTGGCAGGCCTACACGGACTGTTCAAAACTAGGCCAAGATGGACCACAAAATGAATAGCTTTTAATTACGCTTTGTTACGTTTCTTTTCCAAGTTAAAAAATAAACTCCAGGAATTCCCGGGCTTGCGTTGGCAATGGGGATGTGTGTCTTAAAAATAAACAAACATCATTTTTTGGTCTAGATTTCAGGAAGGGTATAAATACCAGTATTGGTAGTTACTTGTATCGTCTGATACCATTTCAGGATTATTATTTTTTCAGGACTATAGAATTATTAGAGTTCCTTTATTCTCAATGGGGGGCTGGGGAGGGGCTGGAGTGTCGGTTTTTCATGCTCAGAGAGCCAAGGAGACATGAGAGAATTGTCACGATCGGGCAAACAGTCCACACTCTCCCTATGGTCTGATCTCATTGCCTGGGAAAGCCGCCTCCATCCCATCTCTCTCCCATTGCCCAGGAAGTCTGTAAATTAATTTTTTTTAAAGTCCTGGAAGTCTTAAAATGGCAGCCCCAGATAGTCCCAGATATACCTGATTATTACTGGATTTGTTTGAACCCAGTTAATCAAATCCCCCCAAAAAATCCCGAATACTATCTGGATACCCGAATACTATCTGGATACCCGAATATACTTTTGGTGTAGTGGCTAGGAGTGAGAACTCTAATCTGTGAGAGCCAGGTTTGATTTTCCACTCCCCCACATGCAGCTGCTGGGTGACCTTGGGCAAACCATAGTTCTGTCAGAGCTGTTCTTGAAAGAGCAGTTCTCGAGAGAGCTCTCTCAGCCCCACCTGCCTGACAGGGTGTCTATTGCAGGGAGGGGAAGGGAACGGAGGGTTGTTGTTTTTTTGGCCCCCTGAAGGGAATTTTTTTTTATTTTGCATTTTCTACACACTACAAATAATGGGATGGGGTAAGGATGACTAATGCCCTAACACTATTACTATGGGAATTGGATTAGGGAAGTCTACATACATATACTTTACTGGATTGGGGAAGGAAAAACTACCATTCTGTTCTAAATCATCTAATGGATATGGGGAAAGGGTACATACTAATACAAATCATGATCAAGAAAGCTTAAAAATAGTTCTTTCAAACCTATTGTTACTGATTATACAGAGATTAGTTCGATTATAAAAAGTATAAAATTATTAGCTTGACACAATTACTTCCCTTAGCACTCATGCTTTAATTTCAGAGTCTTTTCCTCTTGGTTTTCTTTGCTTTCTGTAATTTGGGAGCGGCCTTCTCCTTTCTCCGATGCAGATGATTCTGAAGACGAGGATATTTGGCTTGTTGAGTCCTGTGCGTAGGACTCCTTCTTCTTCTTCCTCCACATCCGATTTTAAGTTGCAAATTAATAATATGAACAAAGCCTTGGGGTAATTAGTAATTTCATTTATATGCCATTTTTCTTCTTCTTCTGGAAGCTCAGAATGGCTTCCATGGGGCTCAGTCCCAGGTCGTCTTTCCCGCTCTGCGGTGGCCGAAGTTTCAACAGCATTAGATGCCTTCAGATTTTTGTTAATGCCTTCTTATTTGGATAAGACCTGAGTAGGTGGGACACTTCATATACACTTGGGTTGCCCTGTTCACTTTCCATCAGGATCACAGGGGATTTTATAGAGGCCTACATCTATAGAGGTAGGGAGAGAACTGACCGAAGCTCAGCGCTGTAGTATTGATTAGGATCTGACAAAATAATTGTTTGTACTCTCATCTTTAAAGAGACCAGAGTGAATAAACAATGATATAATCCTGAAAGGGAGGGCTGGAAAATATGTTGAGAAGTTTCCCTCCCCAGCCTTCCATACAACTTTCAGATTTCAATTTTCTAAGGTCACTAAGAGAGGATGAAGTACCGAATGCCGTGGGTGAAGCTTAGCAATACAAATATGTTGATTTAGGATTTTACTCTCGCTTGTTCTTTCCAGCTTCCAGCAGAGAAGGCAAAAAGAACTGTACCGAGGGAATGTATGAACCTGAATCGACATGATTTCTAAATAATCCTGTACAACGGCAACATCTTCGCCCTCGATCAAA
>NW_015165964.1:23128-26197 GCF_001447785.1 Gekko japonicus
AAGCGGGGGGCGGGGCTTCGTCATGTGCCCCGCCCCCCTGCACCTCACCCGAGGGAACTGCGTTCCCCCGCGTTCCCCCCCGAAATGACCTCTGTATACACACACACACACACACACACATACACACTTTATACACACACACTTTCATGTCCATATATATAATTTTTTTATTTATATATATATAATTTCATTTATACCCCGCCTTTCTCCTCACTGGAGACCCAAAGTGCTATTTTCATCAGGATTTCTCTACATGTGGTTATTGTACATTTGATGGATGACTACGTGGATTGAGTCCATTGAAGAGCATTGTCCGCAATGTGAAAGTCCCACCATTGGTGTTAGGTTTTTAATTTATTATATTTATTTAGATTGCATTTTTAAAAATCCTACTTTTTTCTCAAGGAGCTCAAGGCAGAATACATGTTTGCCGTCCCCCCCCCCCTTTTTTCCCAAGAAACCCTTTTTTGGGGTGGTGGCCAGGCTCCAGGTGGGGCCCGGAGATCTCCCAGAGTTACAACTGATCTCCAGACAACCGAGATCAGTTCACCTGGAGAAAATGGCTGCTTTGGTGGTTGGACTCTACTACAGCATCATAACCTGGTGAGATCCGTCCCCACTCCCCAAACCACGCCCTCCCCAAGCTCCAACCCTAAATCACCAGGAATTTCCCAACTCAGAGCTGGCAACCCTCACCTTCTTAGGTTAGATCCAGGTGGGCAGCCATGTTGGTCTGAAGCAACAGAACAAAGTTTGAGTCCAGTGGCACCTTTACGACCAACAAAAAAAGTTTAATTCAACTGTGTTGGTTTTAAAAGTGCCCCTGGACTCAAACTTTGTCCTCTCATCTTCTTAGGTGACCCAGGTTCGAATTCCCACTCTGCCACAGAAGCTTTTTGGGTGACCTTGGGCCAGTCCCACAACCCATGAAAATGCCTTCTACCGAGTAAGTCCTATTGAAGGTCTCCAAGTCAACCTGTGTAGGATTGCTCTCCGTTGGCTCCAACAGATTATTTTATTTTATTTATTTATTTTTTGCATTTATACCCCGCCCTCCCCAATGGGCTCAGGGCGTCTCACAGAGGCAAGGAAAAAAAACCCGAGCCATAATTAAAACATATGATACATAGTAAAAACATCCAACATTAAAACAGTAAAACAGTGGTGCTCAATCAATTATTAAACATGTCCAAGATGGCTCAGCTCAGTTCTTCTCCAGAATCTTCTGACCATTCCCAAGTTCTTCCTCAGGGCCTCGCAAACGTCCTCTAGGTGCAATGGCGGTGATGGTATAGTGGGGCGGCGGCTCCTACTCAAAAGCCTGGTGGAAGAGCTCCGTCTTTCAGGCCCTGTGGAACTTCATAAGGTCCCGCAGGGCCCGGATCTCCCCCGGGAGCTCATTCCACCAGGTAGGAGCCGCCACCGAAAAAGCCCTGGCCCTAGCCACAGATGATTTAGCATCCTTGGGGCCCGGGATGTCCAACAAATTTTGGGGCTCTGACTGTAGTGCTCTTGGGGGAACAAGCTCCTTAAGAAAGATGCCTCTTTGTTTAGGATTCCGAGCACATCGTAATGGCTGTGGCTCAGTGTCAGAGCATCTGCTTGGCATGCAGAAGGTCCCAGGTTCAATCCCCAGCATCTCACGCTTCAACTGAATCAGACCCTTGGTCCATCAAAATCAGTTCTGTCTACTCAGGCTGGCGGTATCTCTCCAGGGTTTCAGACAGAGGTCTTTCTCGTCACCTCCTGCCAGATCAAGAGGAGATGCTGGGCATCGAACCTGAGACCTTCTGCATGCCAAGCAGATGCTCTGCCACTGAGCCACAGCCCCAGTCTCAGCCTAACAGAGGAAAGGAGAATGATGTCAGCCACTTTGGGTCCCCATTGGGGAGAAAGGTGGGGTATAAAGAAAGTTTTAAAAAGTTTTTAAAAAATGTTAAAAATGTGTTCATGGGCATATACTTTTGCCAGTTATCTGGCCCAGACCACACGTGTGGCCCCTACTGCTGTGCGCATGCACAGTCAGGGCAGGGCATATAATTCTTGCTTACACAAGATGGGAGCATTTTATTTATCCAGCTTAAGGCTGCCATTCAAAATGATGATGTGGAGGAGGGGGAGGGTGACACGCCTTCCCATAACTAAGACGGTTGAGATTTTAGTTGTTTTTAAAGGTTTCATGTCCACAAATGATTTTAAACAGAAACAGAAGATAAAAGAGGGCGGGATATAAACTAAACAGATAATAAATTAATTAATCCTCTTTCAGTCCACTTTCCAACTGAATTATTTATTTATTTATTTATCTTTAAATTTATACCCCGCCCTCCCCGAAGGCTCAGGGTGGCTCACAAGGGGCACGAATGCCCAAGTTAAAACATTAAAACAGTACAGAATAATATAAAATACAATAAACACAATTTCACTAAAATTTACTTTACGGTGCTCCAAAATTATTTAACTATAAATGTTCAAGATGGGATTCTAAAATTATTTGCAACAGGCCACAGTAATAACAATAAATATTGCAGCAACAATGCCATGAGTCAGCTGCGTCTTGACAGCCCTTTACACACACACACGCGCACACACACGATTAATGGTGCCACCCTAGATAAGTCACTGTTTCTTTTTTTTTTCTTTTTTACTGTGTGAACTGGCAAAATCCAGTTGGAAAGTGCACTGAAAGTGGATTGAAAGTAGAGTATTGGGTGTGTGTGACTGCAGCCACTGAGCAGTTCAAGACCCGGGTGTTGCAAGACGGGGTGAACTCCTGTCTCTTGTTCCAGCTCCTGCCAACCTAGCAGTTCGAAAGCAAGAAATTGCAAGTAGATAAATAGGTACCACTTCGGTGGGAAGGTAACAGCGTTCCGTGCGCCTTGGTGTTTAGTCATGCCGGCCACATGACCACGGAAACGTCGCCAGACAGCGCTGGCTCTTCGGCTTTGAAACGGAGATGAGCACCGCAACCCTAGAGTCGGATTCGACTGGCTTTCGAGCAAGGGGACCTTGACCTTTACCTATTAGTCCCTAGCAAGACCAATTTTGATGAAAAGGGGTCCCCACTAC
>NW_015165964.1:29203-70873 GCF_001447785.1 Gekko japonicus
GTTACCCATCTGTGGGCTGGGACAATCGGGCACCCTCATACACAGGGCAGCGTCCAGCAGTGGGGAGCATGGCAGGTAGGGCAGGGGTCTCCAATATGGTGACCAGGGGCGCCGTGGCACCTGCTAACACCTTTCTTGGTACCTGCCAAGTGTTTTATTATTTATTTATTAGATTTTTACCCCGCCCTCCCGACCTAGGACGGCTCAGGGTGGCTTAAAGGTAAAGGTAGAAAGCCAGTCGAATCCGACTCTAGGGTTGCGGTGCTCATCTCCGTTTCAAAGCCGAAGAGCCAGCGCTGTCCGAAGACGTTTCCGTGGTCATGTGGCCGGCATGACTAAACACCAAGGCGCACAGAAGGCTGTTACCTTCCCACTGAAGTGGTACCTATTTATCTACTTGCAATTTCTTGCTTTCAAACTGCTAGGTTGGCAGGAGCTGGAACTAGAGACGGGAGCTTACAACAGTGTAAAATCAGACAATACAATGCATAAAATCACATAAATTAATATACATACAATATTAAAAAAACTCAGACAGGATAAAACATAATAAAGTGCTAGCAATATCCTCAGTTTACGGTCGGCTCTTCGGTCTTCTTCCTCTTTCTTAGGTGATTGGCACAGGCAGTATTTAAGGGACTGGTGGGTCAAGGTTCAGCCAGCATAGCTATTAATTGCTGGCGATGGAGAATTAGGTGTGTAGGCAGTGTGTAGGGGTCGGCAGGGCTCCTGCCCAGCAGGGTTTCTGAGTGACCGCTGGAAAAAACGAGTGGGCTGTGCAGATGAAAATAACATTGTTTTGGCGGCAGCTGGTTTTATTCCTTCTCACACACCTTTTCCCCAGTGCATTAAAAAAAAAATGACTGCTTCTCTTCTGCACTTGGACTTCCTCTGTACGTGTGTGCCTCGCGTGGTGGCCCTTTTGTGGTTGTGCCCACCCTCCTGTGTCAGAATTCCAAAGGTGCCCACCAGCTCGAAAAGGCTGGGAACCCCTGCAGTAGGGGACAGATACACAAACATAATGAGGGTTTATTGATCAAGGAATGAATGTGCGAGCCAGTTTGGTGTAGTGGTTAAGAGCACGGACTCTAATCTGGGAGAACTGGGTTTGATTCCCCACTCCTCCACATGCAGCTGCTGGTGTGACCTTGGGTCAGTCACAAGTTCCTTCAGAGCTGTCCTCCCAAGGACAGTTCTCAGGAGAGCTCTCTCAGTCCACCTACCTCACAGGGTGTCTGTTGTGTGTGTGTGTGTGGGTGGGGGAAAGGGATTGTAAGTCACTCTGAGACTCCTTCAGGTTGTGACAGGTGAGGGTATAAATCCAGTCTTCTCTTCTTTCTCTTCTCTCATTTGAAAAGATGCTGAGAGATAACTTAGCAATGGACCTTTGCCTTTTTGGCAGACCCATGAAACAGCATCCCTTGATAGCCCAGGCAAGTGGATCTCATGAGATCTTGGAAGCTAAGCAGGGTCGGCCCTGGTTAGTACATGGATGGGAGACCACCAAGAAAGTCCAGGGTTGCCATGCAGAGGCAGGCGATGGCAAACCACCTCTGGTCGTCTTGCGCCTTGAAAACCCCACGGGGTTACCAGAAGTCAGCTGCAACTTGTCAGCACACAGTTATTAGTATTAACGATCACACGACAGGCATACGGCGATGCTAGGGTAGATCCTACCAGTACCAGTGTTCCCTCTAAGCTAAGTTAGTGTGAGCTGGCTCACAGTGTTTTAGCCTCTGGCTCACACATTTTTGTCTCAGCTCAGGAAGGACGGCTCCAGAGCAAACTAATTGATGCAGCAGCCAAATCGCTCGCTCACTACTTTAATGCCAGTAGCTCACAAAGTAGAATTTTTGCTCACAAGTCTCCATAGCTTAGAGGGAACATTGACCAGTACCCGATCGGCCTACTGAACAAAGCTCAAAGCCGTCCTCCAACTGAAGTGGCACTTCCAGGCTCTGGAGGAAGGCTTCTGGGAGGAAGGTGGGCTCCACACCAATGTTCCCTCTAAGCTGTGGAATCATATGAGCAAAAATTCTACTTTGTGAGCTACTGGCATTAAATTTGTGAGCGAGCGATTTGGCTACTGCATAAATTAGTTGGCTTTAGAGTCATCCTTCCTGAGCGAAGACAAAAATCTGTGATCTGGAGGCTGAAAAACTGTGAGCTACCTCACACTATCTGTTTGTTTGTTTGTTTTTCTCTGGGAGAATTAAATTTCAAGGAAATGAAATGAGAATGTGCGCATGTCCCGAGGCTTCTAGGTCACCCTGCGACCCAGGGTGGCAAGTCTGACTGTGATCTGCAATGACAAAGGAAACACAAGGTGGGCTCTGTCACTTGAAAACCTGGGTTTGGGTGCCATGTTTGCCATTTCAAAAGAACCCAGCTTTCCTGTTTCACGACACCTAAGTTGCCAGCCCTCGTGTTTGTTCAGGAAAGTGTGGAAACCATGGGGAAGTGTTGAGGAGAACCAGTTGGCTGGAACATAACTAATAGTCAATGGGTGGACTTTCATAAGTCCTGCTCACAGAGTTGCCGATGTCCTGGTGGGCCCTGGAGGTTCCCTAGAAGGACAACTGATCTCCAGACGAGAAGAAGAAGAAGAGATTGGATTTATACCCCACCTTCCACTACCCAAAGGAGTCTCAGAGCGGCCTATAATCTCCTTTCCTTTCCCCTCCCCACAACAGACACCCTGTGAGGTAGGTGGGGCTGAGAGAGCTCTTTCGAGAACTGCTCCTGAGAGAACAGCTCTGAAAGAACTTGTAACTGACCCAGGGTCAAACCAGCAGCTGCATGTGGAGGCGTGGGGAATCAAACCCGGTTCTCCCAGATTAGTGTCCGCGCTCCTAACCACTATACCAAACAGAGATCTGTTCCTCTGGAGCAAATGGCCGTGTCATAGGGCAGATTGTATGGGATACCGTAGATTCTAGGCAAAATTCCTCCCCCTATTCCCCCCTCTATAGACACTGCCTCCAAATCTCTTGGAAATTCCCTGCTCAGCACTTGCCACCTCCCTGCCCATATCAAACAGACCAGGATCTGGAAAAAAGTCGCTGTTCGGGATGGCAAAATTGACTGTACCTCAGAGAAGCATAGCACGGAGCCACAGGGCTCTATCCCTGAGGCTGGTTCTGCACAGGATTTTTTCCTCGCTTTGGCTACTCAAATGGGGCCGCTTTTGATTGGAGCCTCCACACAGCATTGTGGTCTGATTGTACTCCAGTGGTCACTTTCTCCATGTCAAAGCACCATTTCTGAAATCTACTTTTCTCCAAGTTTTTTTTTTTGCGGGAAGGAACCATAGAATGTTAGAGTTGGAAGGGACTTTGCAGGTCATCTAGTCCAACCCCCTGCACTCTGTAGGAGCATAGCCGAAAGAGAGCCCTACAACATACCCGAAAGATGGTCGTCCAGCCTCCGCTTGAAAACGTCCAGCAGAAGAACATCCACCACCTCCCGAGGCAGTCTGTTCCACTGCTCAACCACTCTTACCGTTAGGAAGTTTCTCCTGATATTTAGCTGGTATTGACTCCCTTGTAATTTCCACCCATTAGATCTAGTCTTGCAATCCAGAACAAAAGAGACTAGATCTGCTCCATCTTCTACATAACAGCCCTTCAGATACTTGAAGACTGCAATCATGTCCCCTCTAAGCCTTCTCTTTCCCAGGCTAAACAGACCCAACTCTTTCAGCCTATCCTCATAAGACTTGGATTCCAACCCTCCCACCATCCTGGTTGCCCTCTTCTGCACACGCTCGAGCTTGTCAACATCCTTCCTAAAATGTGGTGCCCAAAACTGGACACAGTACTCCAGGTAGGCCTGACCATAGCAGAATAGAGTGGAACTACCACCTCCCGTGATCTGGACACAATGCTTCTGTTAATGCATCCTAAGATTGCATTCGCTTTCTTCGCAGTCACATTGCACTGCAGGCTCATATTCAGCTTGTGATCAGCCAGAACACGTAGATCCCTTTCACATGTGCTGCTGTCAAGCCAAGCCCCTCCCATTCTATATCTGTGCCTTTGAAGGGGGAGAAGGCAGTCCAAACCTGGTCTGTTGGGACATTTAGAAAGGTGCTGTTTTCCTTCTATCAGCCCCTCGAAGCTTCCATTCCCCCCACTGTGCTGTCAGAGGGCTTTTGGGGTAAAAGTAGTCATTTTCATACAGCACCAAGGTTGCCCTCTCTGGGTTAGGAATTCCTGGAGATTTGGGGGGTGGAGCCCGGGAAAGGTGGAGTTTGGGGGAGGTGAGGGAACATGGCATAGACTCCACCTTCCAATGCAGCCATTTTTTTCTCCAGGGGAACTGATCTCTGTACCCTGCATATTAGTATTTAAGGGGATTGCCTGATTGGTCCTCATACCCGTTGTATCAACTTGGGCTATGATCACACACACTCAGTAATGCATTTTCAATGCCCTTTCAATGCACTTTCAAACTGTATTTTGCCACTTCACACAGTAAAAACCCAGTTGGAGAGTGCACTGAAAGTGGATTGGAAGTGGATTATTGGGTATGTGTGATCACAGCCTTGGTTATGCATCTTATACCATTCTGTGCTTCCTGCCATACGCAAGGCCAGCTCACCCACTAGGCGAACTAGGCATTCGCCTAGAGTGCTGGGCCCTGGATGGGGCGCCGAACTGTGCCTTCCCCCACCGCCAAAAGCCCGCGAGCAGCTCTCCAAGTGTCAGCACTTGGCTAATTGGGGAGAGGCAACCGGTGAGCATCCCCTGCCTGGAGTCAGGATCCCCACCCACCTCCCTCCCAAACTGCCTTCGGAAGCGGAGCATGAGAGAAATCTCTCTTCCATCTTGGAGGGCGCTGCAGGAACATGTGGGGCGTGCTTACTGGGTCTGACAGCTGTGGGAGGGGAGGAGGCGGTGGCGGCGGTAGCAAAAGGGTGGCTGGCTCCAGAGGTCTCCAGACCCCACCGGGAGATTGGCATCTGCACCACAAGGCAGACTCGCCTAGGGCGCAGAAACACCTCGAGCCGGCCCTGGCCATACGATAAATAAATCTGTAGTCTGGAGATCAGTTGTGAGCCTGGGAGATCTCCAGGGCTCACCTGGAGGCTGGCAACCCTATATAGCAGGGTGGGTTTTAAAAAAAGAAAAACCCTCTGATGGTGCCGGAGGGGAAATAGTGGCTCTGGGAGGAAAGTACAGAGAAAATTCCCATGTGGAAGCTCCATTGCCCACAGCAGCAATGCATGCAAAACAGAGCATCTTTTATTTTTCATATGTGTATGTGTGTGCGCACGTGCGTATGTGTGTGCACCTGGAAGTAATGGCGACCTCTGGTGACTGAGGGGCCTGGAGGATATTCAGAGAGCCGGTTGAATAAAGCCTGCCCCTGCCTCCCGACTGCTGGTATTCCGAGAAGGTCTCCCATCCAAGTACTTGCCAGAGTCGGCCCTGCTGAGCTTCTGAGATTTTATTAGATCAGGCTGGCCGGAGTTATCCAGGTCAGGGCAAAACAGAGCATCTTTGTGGTGTGCTTGCACCTTGGGATCCATGCTCTCCAGAGTCCCCATCGCAGCTAGGGTCATTTGGAACCCTAGCGGCGTGAAGAAGTCTGAAAAAACGGACGGCAACCTAGGCGATCTGTAGTTGCTTTATTTGTGACTGTGTTCAGAGACAAAAAAGGGAGTGATCAATTACTTCCGTGAAAAGGGACTGTAAAAGGAAACACTAATTCATTTGAAGGACACTATGTGTTGTCAAATACTTTATGTGTACAGCGTTATTTTTTCCCTGAGGGCTACTGGGATGGCTTGCCTGCCGGTGCAACTGAGGCCTTGGCATGAAGTGCCCGGGTTGGTTGCTGATGTCATCCCTGACATCCGTTTCTGGACCACATCTCCTTTCCTGTCAGTCCACAAGCAAGAAGCCAGAGCAGATTTGAGGCACTTTGAGCTTTGATGGACAAGCTTGAGAGAGTCTATGCCAGGTATGCAGGTCACAGCCGGCCGGACGAGAGTGCGCCGAAACAAGCAAGACCACCCAGGGAGAATGGCGAACCGCGGCTTCTCCTTGATTGCCGAGCTCTGCCAGGATAACTCAGCATTTTAGCACAATGCAAGCTGACATGTGACTCACTGTGTATCTAGCACTCAGTGCCAACTGCTTGCTGGGGATATCTGTGTGTTGCTAGCTTTTCCCCAGGGAAATGTATGTAAGGGAACACAGTGCTATAAATGGCAAAAGAATACCAAAAACACTGTGAAAATTCACTCATAGGCAATGCATGAACCAAAGAAAGACTACTACAAATTCATATGTCATTAGATTTATATAAACTTCAAGGATCTTTATACTAGAATGAAAACTTCCAAAGTCCTTTTCGACTCCTTAACATTTATTAGAGACATTATAGATACTATCTACAGTTTCTGCAGACTCTATGGATAAAAGATTTTTTGCTTGATGGTATGCATTTTAACACTTAACTGGATACTGTAAGGAGTAATTGAACAGACTATTACTATACAGACTCTGAAGACCCCCAACTTGTATGTGTGTTTTTTGTATGTTTGTTTGTGATAAAATAAAAAAAAATTACTTTAAAAAAAACCCAAGTCATTTTCAGAAGACTTGCCTGTTGAATTTGTCTGCTAGAAAGCTACATAGTCTACTGGAAGCATTTGTATATGCTTGCTAGTGAATTGTTATTTGTGGAACACAGAAGTTTCAGGGGGCCTTGTTGCCACTATTTTTTCAGAAGACTTACCTGTTGAATTGAGTAACCTTCATGATTTGGATTAAGCTTTGGGACTGATGTGTTTAGTCCTCTGACATGGGCTGTGGTCACACACGCTAAATAATCCACTTCCGATCCACTTTCGGTGCACTTTCCAACTGGATTTTACTGTGTGAACTGGCAAGATCCAGTTGGAAAGTGCATTGAAAGTGGATTCTTTAGTGTGTGTGACTGCAGCCATGGTGTTCCACATGTTTAAAAATGCACTTTATACGTTTTCACTCTAGTATAAGATTCTTGAAGTTTATATAAATCTAATGACATATGAATTTGTAATGGTCTTTATTTGGTTCACACATTGTTTATAAGTGAATGTTCAGAGGCTGATTTCAGACTGGCAGTTTGCCCCATATAGGCACATTTCATAAACGTTCCACAACTGGATTAAATGGGCCGTTCACACAGGCACATCTGTCAGGCATTCCCCACCCGTACTCAACCCGTCTTGTAACGCTTCGCTCCTGAGTTTAAAAGATACCTGGTGAAAGTGGTAGCAAACCCTGGAAAGCGCGATCATCCCGTGTCCATCCTGCATCAACAAAGTGTGAACGCCAAAAGCCGCAGTTTTCTTGTGTGCCTTATGCGCTCATGCACATAAGCGCTTATATGCATAAGCGCATATCTCCAGATTACGAAAAGGAGAGCCTTACAGCCATGCCTCCAGGCCAAAAGTGTGAATGCTCCCTTGCACCTCCCAGTGTGCTCCTGCATCAGTCACTGCAGTGTGAACAGAAAAACCTGGAACAGTTTGTTCCGGCTCTTTTTTGCCACGACTCCCTCCTGCTTCAAACTGCCAGTCTGAACTCAGCCACAGTGTTTTTTGGGTGTGTTTTGCCAGCTTTCCCACAGAGGTTGGCATTTTTGCAGCAAAATTCCATCTGCAAATAGACACGGGAACCCACCGCTTTATGTATCGCTACCTTGCAAACCCCGGCCAGGTAAGCCCCTCCCTGCATTTCCCCCACCCAAAACTTGATTTAGGGTTTTACGTTTGGCTGGGGCGGGATTGAGAAGTGGCTTATACAGGCTGAGCAGGAAGTCTCCGTATCTGGTGAAGCTGTTTCAGGAGAACCTTTTCTTGGCTTAGTGTTTGTGAACACGCATGAAGCTGCCTTACACTGAATCAGACCCTCTGGTCCATGAAGGTCAGTTATTGTCTACCCAGACTGGCAGCAGCTCTCCAGGGTTTCAGGCAGAGGTCTTTTGACATCACCTCCTGCCTATTGCTTTGAACTGGGGATGGAAGGGCTGTGGCTCAGTGGTACAGCATCCGCTTTGCATACAGAAGGTCCTGGGTTCAATCCCTGGCATCTCCAGTTTGAAAGAATCTAGCAGTCGGTGATGTGAAAGACCTCTTCCATGAGACCTTGGAGAGCCATGGCCAGTCTGAGTAGATGATACTGACTCTGATGGTCCAAGGGTGAGGTCCCGGTCACACGAGTGGGAAAATCCATTGGGGAAGGGAGGCATATTAGAGGCGGAGCTAAAAGAAGCACGGGAGCGAGATCCTATGCTCCCCCGCGGCTCCGTTCTCCCTCCGTCGGCACCCAATCACACTGGGGGGGGCAACGGCGTAGTCCCAGCGAGGCAACACGGCGGTCCCACGTTAGTGCGCATGCGTGGGTCGTGGATGGCTGCAGGATGCTATGGGCTGCCAGTGTGTCCGCGATCCCACGCCCGCCGTTACTGCGGATCTTCCGGTAGGTACTCCATTTTCCCTAGTACCTTTTCGATCTGCCTTTTTGGCCGGATGCAATGGGTTAGGGGCAGGTGCGCGATGCTTGCCAGATGTTGGCGTCTGATTGCGCCGGTTTGATCCGCCCTTAATCCGTCCCCTCCGCGTACCTAATTCTCCGTGTGACCGGGGCCAAAGTGTGAGCTTCATGTGTTCATGAGATGCTGGGGATTGAACCTGGGACCTTCTGCATGCCAAGCAGATGCTCTGACACTGAGCCACAGCCACTACGATGTGCTTGGAACCCCAAACAGAGTGGCATCTTTCTCAGTCTGTTACAGCCAATGGAGAGCAATCCTAAACAGGTTGACCCGGAGACCTTTGATTGGACTTACTCCCCGGAAAGTGTTCTTAGGCTTGTACAGTCAGGCCGCTCTTAAGGGCACGGGAGCACCAGGCCGATGAGTAGGGAGAGCAATTTGCTCATGAGCTCATCTGAATCTGGCACGGCAGAACTACCAAACAAGTAAAAACAGGTAAGCTTCCCCTTAGCCGGGACACATAACACTGCACACGGCATTCCATGCGTGCAAGGGAACATTTCAGTTTCCCTTGCTGGCACAATCCCCCTCACACCCAGTTGCTTTAGCAAGCCAGGCCAAGAGAAAAGTGCCCTGTGCCTTTGGTGGTAGTGGAAAGCACTGCCACGTCACAGGTGACTTATGGCAACTCCGTAGGGTTTCCAAGGCAAGAGACATTCAAGAGGTGGTTTGCCCTTGCCTGCCTCCGTGTCATGACCCTGGTCTTCCTGGAGAGTCTCCCATCCAAATACTATCATTGCTGGTGGTCATGCATATATGTTCAGAGGTTTTGGTCTAAGGTAATTTTGTCTATCAAAAATATCACGGGTTACTTAATACCTTTACAGCCAGAACTTATACTGTTTGGTGTAGTGGTTAAGTGTGCAGACTCTAATCTGGGAGAACCGGGTTTGATTCCCCACTCCTCCACTTGCCCCTGCTGATGTGACCTTTGGTCAGTCACAAGCTCTGGCACAGCTGTCCTTGAAAAAGAGCAGTTTGTGTCAGAGTTCTCTCAGCCCCACCCATCTCACAGGGTGTCTGTTGTGGGGAGGGGAAGGGAAAGGAGTTTGTAAGCCGCTCTGAGACTCCAAGTGAAGAGTGGGGTATAAATCCAATCTCTTCTTCTTCTTCTTCTTCTTCTTCTTCTTCTTCTTCTTCTTCTTCTTCTTCTTCTTCTTCTTCTTCTTCTTCTTCTTCATCTATGGGGCGATTCCAATATCCCTAAAATTCGCCAGGATCTCATTTCGGTTCTGCTAACCGCAGCCAAAGTGGTTATTGCCAGCTGCTGGAAGTCCCCTAACAAACTGCTGTTGTCCTCATGGCGTTTAAAAATATGGGGCTACTACATCATGGACAAAATCGCCCCAGTCAATGTTCTTCATAAGATATCAAATCTCCATATGAAATGGTTTCCTTTTCTTGAATTTTATTCAGTGCTGAGAGTTCTAATTTTACTGTCCCCTCAAAGTACTATGAGATCTTCCGTCGTATGTAAAACGAAACAAAAAGTACTTACTTGGTGACTTGTTACTGTTATTTCTCATACCATGGTAGTTTAATGTTGGATGTTCTATATGTTTACTGGTTTTTATAACAAAATAAAAAATGTTATTTTTTAAAAAAAATACTAACCAAGCCTGACCCTGCTTCGTTTCCATGATCTGATGAGACCGAGCTAGCTTGGGGCATCCGGGTCCCTTGTTTGGGGAGAAAGAATGGAGAGAAATAAAATAGAAAATATCTCTGAAACTAAATGACAGAGATGCAGAAGAATTTTTTGAGGACTGGAAGGATTTAAAGTTGTATTTAGAAAAATATTGGGATGTAAAAGATACTTTATTTTGCTTTGATAACTACTGAATGTAAGACATGAAGAATCTGATAACGATATTTTCTTTGTGGTTAGAGATAAAAATGTTACCTGGTGAAGTTAGGTAAAAGTAGTAATGTCGGGGAGGTAATAAGGTTAACTGAAGATCTAAGCACTGTGGGAAGCCATGTAGGGGGGGAAAGGGAGGAGGGTAGGATGTAAAAATGATATGAATGTGGGAAAAATGTTGACATAATTTGGATATATCCTAATAAAATGTTTTGTTTTTTTTTTTAAAAAAAAGAAAATATCTCTGAAACTGGAGATGCACCATGATTGCTAATAGCCACGGATGGACCACATAGGGTTGCCAACTGTGGGCTGGGAAATCCCAGGAGATTTTGGGGGTGGACCCTAGGGAAGGGTGGAGGTTGGGGAAAGGAGGGACTTAGCAGGGCACAGTACCGTAAAGTTTACCTGCCAAAGCAACCATTTTCTCCAAGCGAACTGATCTCTGTTGTCTGGAGATCAGTTGTAAATTCTGAGAGGCACCCTCTGGAAGTTGGCAACCCACGGGACACCGGCACCTCCAGATGTAGGCCCTCGTAGGGAAAAAAAATATGGTTTTGCAAATCCGTGCCAGCCCTGGAGGTTCTGTTCTTCCAGCTTATCCCCCCCTGTACAAAGTTTCCCTTGTTCTCTTGAGCCCTTCTCCTGGTGGTTTGAATTGTGCAAGTCCACCGTCTTCCCCCCACTCTCCCCTCCCGCCCAGGTGTCAGGCCCAAGCTGTCAGGTGGGCTTCTGTTTGCATGTCATTTGGGACTTACCCAGGTATGGCTGATTGCACAAAGTGGAACAGGGGAGTGACAGAGGCGCAGGTGCGAGCAATCTGCGAAGATCACTGCTAATCCATTCGGCCCTAGAAGTCCCCCCCCCCCATGATGGAGGGAGCAGGTAGAAAAGGCTAAGTGACGTGAAGGGGAAATATGCGAAAGGGGAGAGGATCGGCAATGTCATTTTCTTCTCCCAGGTGGCTTAGTGGTTTGGGGTTCATAAAATGCATTGGCTTTTTTTAAAAAAATCAGCTTTGTTGTTTGACTTACAATAACTCTCATCCTTAAACCACTTTGGTGAGCTGAGAATTCGGTTGGAGGGATTAACCGGTGGGGTCCAGACATCTACCAAAATTGATGAGTTCTTTGGACTTTTTTAAAAAAAGAACCTACCCTAGCCCGGGGATGCCACTGCCTCCACGTGGGGCCTGGGGGTCCCCTGGAATTACAGCTTATCTCCAGACTACAGAGATCAGTTTTCCTGGAGAAAATGGATGCTTTGGAGGGTGGACTCTATGGCATTGTACCCCACTGAGGTCCCTTGCCTCCCTGGGCTCTATCCTCAAATCTCCAGGCGTTCCCCAGTCTGGATCAGACAACCCTACCCCCTCATCACCAGGGAGGACCTGGTAACCCTGTGCCTAGTCTGAGTGTTCTCAGAAAATGCTTGCATCTGAGAAAGGAAGAGGTTAAACCTTGCCAGTAGGGATGGGCATGAACCTGGGATATGTGGTTCAGTTCGTGGTTTGTAGCGTGCCTGGTTTACAAACCACAAACTGTCACAAAATTTAGCCACCAAACAAAACAGTTCAGTTGAGGAGGTTCATGATACAGTAGAACAGATCCTGTGCAAGCTAGAGATATCAAACCTGCAGAAGATCTTTTGGCTGATTCACCTCTACCTTCCCTCCAAGTTTGGTGAGGATTGCATTTATGGGGTCTGAGTTACAGCACCACAAAGATGGTGCCCCCAGGAAAGCACTATCTAGGGAAATAGGTGCAGGTTCAGGAGGTTCAGGAGTGCATAGAATGGATCCTGTGCAAGCTAGAAATACCAAACACACAGGGGACCTCTGAATGACTCTCATCTATCTGCCCTCCAAGTTTGGTGAGGATCGGATTTACAGGGTCTGAGTTATGGCCCCTCAAATAAAGAGCCCCCAAGAAAGTGCTTTCGGGGGAAATGATAGGCGCAGGTTCAGGAGGTTCAGGAGTGTATAGAACGGATCTTGAGCAAGCTAGAGACATCAAAGTCACGGGAGACCTCCCCTGGATGTTGCTCTCCATGCCCTCCAAGTTTTGCCCCTGGTTGCTTTTAAGTTTAATAAACATTTAGATTGAGCAAAGACAGTCTGTCTGCAAATGTATCCGTTCACTAACCACCACGAACTGCCACAAACAGCTTGAATGTTTGCTCTGGTTGACCTGCTATGAACTTCACTTTGCGAACCATGAACCAGCCAAAATTCGTCACGAACTGTAGCTCGTGATCAGGTTCATGCCCATCCCTACTTACCAGACTGAAAGTGAGACTTGGAAGCACAGGTTTGTGTGGCTTTATGGTGTACATAGAAAACAAGAATCAAGTGTGAATGCGTAGACCTGGGCTGCGACATTCCTACATCTACAACATTTAGACTGTTGCTTGTGTTTTTAATTGTTATAGATGTTTCATTGCATTCTCTCAAAGCCATAACAAAACAGCAGGAAATCTTTCACCGTGAGTCGCCTTGAGCAGGACTCTGAAGAGGCAGCACAGAAATATTCTAAATAAATAGTAAATACTCTTCTTCTGTATACACCGTACTGTTTGTAGCGCACCGTATTCCAGTATTGTTCACTGTATGTTTTATATCTTGCCCCTTGAACAGAGACATCATAGGTGGAAATGGGCAGCCAAAGCTTCTTGTGGCATGGAGGTCAGTGACATCACTTGGTAAATAACATCCCATTAAACCACCGTCGAAGGGACAGAACATTTTTTCCCCTCTGGGTTGTTGGCAACTCTATTCCTACTGTATTGAGTTTAATTGTGTCACCCCCCTTGAGTCTCAACAAGAATGATGGACCATAAACAAAGGAAAGAACTAATCCGACCACATTCAGATTCAGAAGTTCTTGCCAGCTGGACAGAGATTTCATAGGCCGAAATGGGCAGCCGAAGCATTTCTTAGCTTGGAGCTAGATAACACCACCTGGAAATTGCTTGCAGTTCCAACTGAGGGCCAGTGTGGTGTAGTGGTTAAGCAAGTTGGACTAGGAGACCTGGGTTTGAATCCCCACTTTGTGCCATGGAAGCTCGCTGGGTAGCCTCGGGCCAGTCACATGCTCTCAGCCTAGCCTGCCTCACAGGGTTCTTGTGAGGATAAAAGGGAGGAAAGGAGAACAGTGTTAGCTGCTTTCCCCTTTTGCCACCCCCTCACTTACACCTGGATTGTTCCTAGGGTTGCCAACCTCCAGGTGGTGGCTGGAGATCTCCTGGGATTACAACTGATCCCCAGGATCAGTGGAGAAAATTGCCTCTTCGGAAGGTAGACTTTATGACATTGTTTTTTAAAAATCATTTTTCTTTATCCCCAATTATCCATGTTTCCCGGTTAAGGGGAAAACGCTGTTGAAAGAAATGACAAAGATGATCTGACCCCAATGCTAATAAGAGAAAGAATTTTTATTTACAAAAACAGAAGCACATCTTACATGACGTATTCATGTTAATTTAAAAAAGGCTAACATAGGACAGCTCCGAGCCCAGGTAAGAAAGAGAAGAAGAAAGGTCCTATATAAGAAAAAAACTGAAGGCAATCAAGGACCAAAGAGGCTCAACATCTAACATCAACATCCAAGGAGAGGGCAGGGCCAACCACCAAGTGTACGTGAGTGAGAGAATGCTTTTAATCCTTTCCCTCCAAGATTCTGTTGCGTGCAGTTACAATATTCAACAGTTTAGAGGCTAAGAAATTGAGCTGTGAATCACAAAATCCTTGCTTTTATTCTTACCTGGGCTATGAACTCACGGTGGCTTCAGTCGTGGTCCATACTTGCAGGTGGTAAAATAGTGTACCTCTTCAGGTAGGGGATTCCACCTCTGAACGTTTCTGTGCATAAAAATTTCCATGGAAGTAGCACTGCAGGGGAAAAGGTTCTAGCCTTCACCCTTCTTTGCTTGCCACTTTGGTCTTCTTGCAGGCAGGTTGTAATTCTAAAATGCGATGTACCCTTGATCCTTCATCTGCAGTGGTGGTGGAAAGTGCTGTCAAGTCACAGCTGACTTGTTTATTTATTTATTACTTTTGGCTTCTACCCCGCTCGAACCCCCTAGGGGGTCTCTGAGTGGCTTACAGTTACTCTGTTATCCCTGACTTATGGCTACCCCTGGTGGGAAGACCGTCGAATTAACTACAGAAATGGACCCAAGGAAACTGAAATAGTGCGCTTAAATCTCCATGTAATACAAATTAAAAATGGTGTCTAAATAGTAGGAGGCTATCAGCGACTGCTCAACTTGCCCATGTAGAAAACATCGGACGAATATGACTGCAATAGTCTGATAACATTGGAAGAAGAGTCTACTATTTAGACACCGTTTGAGGTTGTATCAACAATGAGACGTGCTGTTGCTCAGAAGAAGTCTCAACGAAACGATACGTCATTCCAGAGAACTTTGTGAACAACTATGGATTTCATCATTATGATTGTCTAATATCTTCATAATATTTTGGTATTAATTGCAACAAACTGGATTTGGTAATGTGTATTACGTAGAGATTTAAGCGCACTATTTCAGTTTCCTTGGGTCTATTTTTGTAGTACCCCAAGGAAGACCGGCAGCATGGAAGAGCCTTGCTGTTATGCGCAACTCCCTTCGTGATCATTGTTGAACTAGGGATGCCGACCTTCAGGTGTTACCAGGAGATCTCCCAGAATTACAGATGATCTCCAGACACTAGAAATCAGTTCCCTGAGACCAGGGCTATTTTTGGGCAGGAACGCACAGGAACGGAGTTCCGGCTGGCTCCTGAGTTGGCCACGCCCAGCAGGAACATTAGCATAATAGGCCACACCCAACAGCAGAAACTCATTAGGATTGGCTACATTAGGGGTGTGTGGCCTAACATGCAAATGAGTTCCTGCTACAAAAAAAGCCCTGGGTTTTGACAACAAACAAGGTAAACAGAATAAGAAGCAACAGGTTGGGTGTGGCTAGATGAGCACACTTCTGGTAACATGTGGGTGTGGCCTAATATGCTAATGAGTGGTGCTATCAGGGGTGTGGCCTAATGTGCTAATAAGTTTCTGCTATTGGGTGTGGCCTATTATGCTAATGAGTTCCTGCTGGGCTTTTTCTACAAAAAGAGCCCTGCCTGGGAGGGGGAAAAAAAAGACTGCTTTGGAGGGTGGACTTCATGGTGTGATACACCACTGAGGTTTCTCCCCAAACCTTTCCCTCTCCAGGTTCCGCTGCCAAATCTCCAGGGAATTTCCTAACCCAGAGCTAGTGACCCTTTGTTGAACACATGGTGCTGTCAAATACTGGCTGCGACGACATTATATCAAATGCTATCAGAATCCAAATCGTTGAAAAGAAAATTAGTGTTATTGGTCTGTCCCTGGATTCACTATTCTCTCCCAATCGGATGCATTCCATAGGATTCAACACAGAAATGTTGGACATTAAGTCACAAAATCTCTGTAGCGTAGCCAATAAAACTTGCTCTCCCTTGAACTTAGCGATTCCATTAAAAGCAGGCCATATGGCTCTTTATCTCCATGCCAGTTTGGTGTAGTGGTTAAGTGCGCGGACTCTAATTCTAAAGAACCGGTTTTGATTCCCCACTCCTCCACTTGCACCTGCTGGATGACCTTGGGCAAGCCATAGTTCTGATAAGAGCTGTCCTTGAAAAAGAGCCGTTTCTGTCAGAGCTCTCTCAGGCCCACCTACCTCACAGGGTGTCTGTTGTGGGGAGGGGAAGGGAAAGGAGTTTGTAAGCCGCTCTGAGACTCCTTTGGGTAGTGAAGGGCGGGGTATAAATCCAATCTCTTCTCTTCTTCTTCTCTTCAGATTCCACAACAACATAGAAATTTGTCTTTGGCCAGATTTAATGTTATGCTGTTTGCAATCCTCTATGGAAGATTTCTAAAGGTGCCATATTCAGCTAGATGTTGTCCCTGTAAGTTAAGTTGCTTCGAAGCAATTTTACATATACTTTTTTGTTCTCCTTTTTATGTAGAAATACATACTAAATATCTAAACCCTATTTTGGCAAATAAGACAGGATTCTCTGATCACATTTAAGGTTCATTTTATCCTGAATTACTCCTCTCCGGATGCACTATAAAGTTGCGCTGTGATAAGATATGAAGAGTCAATTTGACGGTATATTTACCCAGTTGTAATCTAAAAGCAATCTATATTCCATGTTCCATCATATCTATTTTATATGCCAATAAAGAAGAAGAAGAGATTGGATTTATACCCCGCCCTTCACTACCCAAAGGTGTCTCAGAGCAGCTTACAAACTCCCTTCCCTTCCCCTCCCCACAACACACACCCTGTGAGGTAGGTGGAACTGAGAGAGCTCTGACAGAAACTGCTCTTTTTCAAGAACAGCTTTTATCAGAACTACAACTTGTCCAAGGTCATCCAGCCAGGTGCAAGTGGAGGAGTGGGGAATCAAACCTGGTTCTCCCAGATTAGAGTCCGCGCACTTAACCACTACACCAAACTGGACTGATAGATTGATTGATTGCTGTCTTCTACTGAGTCAGGTCCTTGGTCTCTCCAGGTTAGTCTTTCCGACCCTGGCTAGCAGCCCTCTCTCTCTCCAGAGGTCTCAGCACAGAAAGGCTCTTCACCTTACCCTTTCAACTGGGGATGCCAGGGACTGAACCAGGGCCCCTCCCTATGCAAAGCAGATGCTCAGACACTGAGCCAGAGACTCTTCCTATATGAACACATGAGCACACATGAAGGCATAAACACATGAAGCTATCTTATACTGACTCACACAATCAGTCCATCAAAGTCAACATTTTGTCGAAGGCTTTCACGGCCGGAGTTCATTAGCTGTTGCAGATTTTCCAGGTTGTCTGGCCATGGTCTTGGCATTGTAAGACCTGACGTTCCGCCAGTAGCTGTATAACACAGCCTGGGGAACTCCTACAAGATAATGACTCAGCCCTACCTCACCTTCCTGAGTAGATATAAATTACCTGCCTATCATTTTCTTCTCACCTTGACCCAGAGAGTACTCCATCTTTCTGTGTTATACCTCTGAGGATGCCAGTCACAGCTACTGGCGAAACATCAGGTCCTACAATGCCAAGACCACGTCCATACAGCCCAGAAAATCTACAACAGCTAAAGTCAACATTGTCTACTCAAACTGGTGGTTCTCCAAAGTCTCAGGCAGAGGTCTTTCACATCACCTGCGACCTGATCCTTACTGGAGGTGCTAGCACTGTTAGGGATTGAACCTGGGACTTCCTGCATGCCAAGCAGATGCTCTAGCACTGAGCCACAGCCCCTCTCCACATGAAGCTGCCTTATATTGAGTCCAGCAAGGCCAGTATCATCTACTGCTCTCCATCACACTACCTGCTACCTGATCCCTTTTAACTGAGAATGCCAGGGATTGAACCTGGGATCTTCTGCATGCAAATCAGAAGCTTGGCCACTGAACCAGAGTCCCTCCCCTTATGAGCACATGAAACTGCCTTATATTGATTCAGACCATTAGTCTATCAAGGTCAGTATTGTCTATTCAGACTGGGCAGCAGATCTCTAGAGTCACAGTTCCAGGCCTTTGTCATCACCTGACCGCTTTAAACTGGAGATGCCAGAGACTGAACCTGGGACCTCCTGCCTGCCAAGCAGATGCTCCACCACTGAGCCACAGCCCCACTCCCCGGCATCATAGGCTGCGATCAGATGAGCTGTTCGATCTGATGTTGTTGCTGTTGCCCTGCCAATTTAAAATGCAGGTTCAGACAGCAACATCTGTCTCCGCAGTCAGCGGCACTCCGTCCCCACCCATCTTCGAGTCGGAGTTATTTGACACTGGGATGTCAGCAGTTTCACCCCGCATTTTCAGACGTCTGATCAATCCATTGCGCTCTCAAGCCGTTTGAAAAGTTTGATCTCACACTTCCGTCTTCAGGCCATTTAAAAAAATTCAGTTAGCGATGTGCGCATAAGTAGATCTTCGCCTCAGGGTTATGAATCACCACTTGCATGTTTCTGTCCCCAAACATTCCATCGGAATCAGGAGCCCCTGGGGGCATTGCTTTTGAGTGACGAATCCCCCCACAAGCCCCTTTCTTCTGTTTCTTGGGGTTGGAAAGCCGTGAAAATAGTCCCTAATTAGGCTCCAATATCGGCAGGGAACCTGGGGAGGCCGGCATCCCTAATTCAGGGAGACAGTAAAGCTGGAAGCCTTGCTTCTAAGCAAACTGGGACTGAAAATCTTCCCCAAAAGTGTGTGCAGGGCTTTCTGGGCATGGACCCTGGCTAAAGTGGACCTCCTGATGGCACCTGGTATTTTTGGCCACTGTGTGACAGAGTGTTGGACTGGATGGACGGCTTCAAAAGGGAATTTGATAAGCATATGGAGCAGAGGTCCATCAGTGGCTATTAGCCACAAGGTATAGATAGGGGCTCTGGGGCAAGTGATGCTCTGTCATCTTGGTGCTTGGGGGGGCAAGAGTGGGAGGGCTTCTAATGTCCTGGCCCCACTGGTGGACCTCCTGATGGCACCTGGTATTTCTGGCCACTGTGTGACACAGAGTGTTGGACTGGACGGGGCCTTTGGCCTGATCCAACATTGGCGTCTCTTATGTTCTTATGGGCCTTTGGCCTGATCCAACATTGGCATCTCTTATGTTCTTATGTTATGTTAAGTGTGTGTGTGTGTGGGGGTGGATGTTAACCAGACAACAGAGATCAGTTCCCCTGGAGAAAATGGATGCTTTGGAAGGTGGACTCTGTGGCGTTGTACCCCACAGAGGTCCCTTTCCTCCCCAGGCTCCATCCCCAAATCTCCCGGAGTTTCCCTGCCTGGAGCTGGCAACCCTACTCCCCATCCCTCTTTCCCCCATGCAAACTGTTTTCTGCTTCAGAGTTGCTGTTTCAGAGCATTCCATGACTGATACAAGAGTAAGTGTACTGAAGTCAATGAGGCTACTGTCCTGTAAATCTGCATTCCCGGGAAGAGAGGCAAAGTGGAGGAGGCTGAGAGGGGTCGCAGTATTTGGTGGATGGATTGCAAAGCTGTCAAAATGAAGCGGTCCTTCAAATGAGCACTTCTGCACATGTGTGAAAGACAATTTTTTTAAAAAAAGGATGCCACCCGCCTTCCCTCTCCATGGTTACTGTGCAGCAATAATCTGAATGGTCAATGACGGAGTGAGTGCGCAGTGAGGCAGGTTAAGGGTGGCATGTTTGGACAAACCTCTCTGGAACAAATAACATCAGATAAAATAGAGGCATGGCCAGACCATGCTAAGCCTTTCATCTGACCACAGCCATAGTTCATACGATGCTAAAAGGAATCCATGTATTTATTTATTTATTATTTTGATTTATACCCCGCCCCTCCCCGCAAGCAGGCTCATGTACTTGGAAAAACCAGTGCTGAAAGAGGAAACAAAACTACATCAGCCTGTCATATTGCTCACACCCAGCCATGTTTATGAACCACATTTTTCCGTCAGATTACCACCCAAATCATCAGCAATGCGCTAGAAAAATAAGCCTGCTAAGAGATCAGAGAAGCTTCTGTTTCCCTCACACACTCCGGAGCTTCATTCAATTGCACATATTCTTCCGAATCCTTGATGTTGAATTAATTGCACAATTTCACAGCCTGGTGACTTACAGCAACTCCTCTCTCCTTGCCAGATGCCATGGGAAGAAAGAGCAGCGTCTCTGGGGAAGTGGAAAGTAAGCGGGTTGCCAAGAGATGGGGCTTTCCCCCCATCAAAGTCCCGCATTTCAATATGAACTTCAAATTCATCACAAGTACAGATCAGTTTTATGACTGGCCTATCTATAGGTTAAGTTTTTACCTGTGTCTTCCCAGAACTTGCATGATGATGTATAGTACTGAGAACATAATCCCAGGAACATGCAGGCCTAATTTGGATTGGAACCATTGGTACACAAGGACAGGAGGCTTTAAGTGTTACCCCAAAAGGCAGTCTCCTGATTACTTGGGGGAAATTTGCTTTAAAGAAGAAAAAATGAGAGGGAGTAACTGGGGTTCTCCACCAATGTTTACACAGATTTTTTCCTTAAGAGAACTCTTGAAATAAACCGGGCAGATTTCAACCGGAAAGGTTTTTTTAAAAATAAAAGAGAAACAAAAAGGGCAAAAGACACACACAAACAAACTGAAAATGCATACAAGGCTAGCAAAGAAGAAATCAGGGAGGAGAGGGGAAAAGCAGTTTTGGGTAAGGCTATAATTACTAGTCGCAAAGAAAGAGGTCCGTGGAGGTAGTAAAACAACCAGTGTTTCACGGTGAGAAAGAGAGAAGGCCCAAACAGATCTGAGGGTACATGTATGAATTCGAGAACACACACACACTGCTATGGAGCAGGACACCGTAATTTATAGGGCAAAATGCTCCCTGGGGCAAGCTGATGTCTTAGCCCCCAAAATATTACCTTGATGCTTTTTTCAGAGGTGGACAATGATCTGGGAGAAGCTTGATGGGATTTTCTGAGGTGGACTATAGGTGTAAACGGTGCCATAACCCTGTAAGTACTAGTTGGGAAAAGCTACCAGGTTTGGTGAATAGTATTATGTGTTGTTTAATTAAGGTAAATGGGTGCAGGGAAGTGAGGCTGGATGTTGATGAGATTAGTCGATAGGTTCTTGGGAGACCCATTGCCCTACATTATATGTCTCTCTAGGGTGCGGAGGAGCTAGCCAGCCATTCTCTCTCATGCCTCTAAACTACATGTCCAGGCTTGCCTCTGGCTGGCATCTGTTTTCTGTCATTTTGGGCCAAGTAGTGTATTACACTTATTGCTCTGATGGACTCAGCACGAAAGAGCCCTTCCTCCTTGCTTCCAGGAGTTTTATCACCTCTGTTTTCCCCACCCACTGACCAGGTAAGGCCTGGTTACAGAAGCTTTTCCTGGAGATTCTCCTTCCTTCCTGAAGTCTCTCTAATATTTAACACCTCCAAGTCTCTGTTCCCTGCTTGAAGGGAGGGGGAGAACTTGACCATCCCATTGTCTAGACCTATTAGCATTTGTATAAAGATGGGGTGAGGTAACTCTGGAAAGCAATCGAACTGACTTCCCCCCTTCCTGCCTGTTCTCTGCCCAGAGAGAGAGGGGAAAAAAACTTTTACAATTCAGAGCGAAGGTTTTGCTCATTTCAAACCTCCAAAGGAAAAAAATGCATTTCTTCACAAAGCCCGAGTATAATTGGTATGTTAATTGCAGTCAACTTTACCTCTCTCAATATTATTAACCTCCTGATTTTCTCCTGCATGGCAAGTGGGGGGAATAGCATTCTTTAGTATATTCTCAAGAATGAGATTAAATAATAGGCGCAAATGAAGTCCAAATGTAGCATTAAAAAAACCTTCTAGCAAAGATATGTCTCCCAGCTGTCTCTCTAATATATCCCAAGTCTGAGATAGCTATCAGAACTGTCATTTGGCAGCCTAGACTTCAAATTATAGCAATTATGACAGTTTGTGCCAATAGCCAGGAGGTGGGGATTTTTTTTTTGATGTGGTTAAAAATAACATCTGTTTTTTTAAAAAACCCATAAAATTACATTTTGCTAATTTTCTGATAAGATAATGTAGAAGCTAGACCACATGCCTTCCAGCACCAGATTTCAATTAGAGCTTTTTTTCCTTCTGGGTTTCTACCACCTCGTCTCTGGGATCCAGCTCCATTCTGAGGAGTTAATTTGTTTTAACTTTCTTAATTAATTGTTTTGTGCGGGTTTTGCCTTTCAAGCCGATATCAATCTCCCCGACTTATTAACGAGCTGATTGCCAAGGCGCGATACAAAGCACAGCGGCGGTTAAGTTGTTCTCACTGTCACTCGGAACAGAGTTCCCATATTAACCCAACTAAACAAAATAATTGCACACCGTTTAGGGGGTAGCAAATGACAAGAGGCTTGCACCTGGCGTGTTTAAATGGATTTCTTAAAATATAAAAATTAAGTTTTCTGCCTCCCGTACAAGTTACTTAACGCAATCTGGGCCCCACAGCCAGGAACAGAATAGAAAATAATACTTTTCTTTGAAGCAGAGGACCATCTGGGAGGTTTTTTTTTTTTTAATGTCCGTGTTTTATTTCTTTGAACGCTGCCAGGTTGTATGTGCATACCCTGTGCTGGGGTTCATAGAGCGGCAATTCAACAGGGGTCCCCAACCCTTTTTCAGTCTGCGAGCATTTTTGCCCTTCTGACAGTGTGGTGGGGAAGGAAGAAGAAGAAGAAAAAGAAGAAGAAGAGATTGGATTTATGCCCCTGCCCTTCACTGCCCAAAGGTGTCTCAGAGCGGCTTACAAACTCCTTCCCCTTCCCCTCCCCATAACAGATACCCTGTGAGGTAGGTGGGGCTGAGAGAGCTCTGACAGAAACTTCTCTTTTCCAAGGACAGCTCCTGTCAGAACTATGGCTTGCCCCAGGTCATCCAGCCAGGTGCAAGTGGAGGAGTGGGGAACCAAACCCAGTTCTCCCAGATTAGAGTCTGCGCACTTAACCACTACACCAAACAGCCCACAGTGGCTGCCACAAAATTGACGCCACAGGAGGCACAGCCAGCCATGCACAGTGAACATGCTGTGGTGGCAGCTGTGGCCAAAGCAATGTGTTTTTTTGTTGGTTTTTTTTAAATCTCCACAGGTAAACAACTTTCCAGGGGCCAATCAGAAGCCTAGCTGGGTGATAGCCCCACCTGGCCCTGCCCATCCTCAGCAGAAATAATTATTTTTCACAGGCTGGGAAGTATTTTGATGACCTAAAAGCTAAACGCCTATGAAAGCTCTTGTGCCAGTGCCTAAAACAACCCCAGGCTATTATTGCCAATTGATAGGGAACTTTTGGTGACATGAGCTCTGTTATTTTGAGCCTGCAGGGCTGCATGGATGAGTTAGTGGTATCGTATGAGTCTATGAAGTTGCCTTAGGCTGAATCAGACCACTGATCCAGAAGAAGAAAAAGAAGAAGACGATGAAGATGATGACAAGAAAGACAATGAAGAAGATGTCAATGAAGATGACGACGATGAAGAAGAAGACAAAGACAAAGATGATGACCACTATGTAGTAGTAGTAGTAGGAGACGAAGAAGACAATGACGAAGACAAAGACGAAGAAGAAGAAGAAGAAGAAGAAGAAGAAGAAGAAGAAGAAGAAGAAGAAGAAGAATGATGATGATGGTGTCCAGTTGCAACCAACTCACAGCCACCCCATCCACAGAGTGTTCCAGGCAAGAGACAAGCAAAGGAGGTTCACTATTGCTGTCAATTTGGCTGAGTACTATTTACCCAAACTGGTGCCTTCTTGAAAGCCAGCCTAGTATAGTGATTAAGAGCATTACAATTGAAGTAACAGCCATTAACACATTAAAAAACTGTGTCTTGATTCCCCCGTCCTTTCTCCTTTATTGATTGCTTTTTTTGATTTCTCTATTTTTTGTTCATCATTGCATATTTTTGCTGCCATATTTGTCATTTTGGAGGAAAATGAGTATATTTTTTTAAAAGAAGTTTGAAATTAGAAATCCATGGAATGATCACCGATTTAGCCAA
Organism: Gekko japonicus; assembly: GCF_001447785.1. NCBI lineage: Eukaryota > Metazoa > Chordata > Lepidosauria > Squamata > Gekkonidae > Gekko > Gekko japonicus. Next base: position 53,168 of record NW_015165964.1, read on the forward strand.
CTGTCCCAATGGGTTCTTCTTGGGTGGGACCTTGACACCCATGTTCATCATTGCAATGACCCAGGTCTCAACCAAGTGGAACCCACAGGGCTACTTGGCTCAATTTACTGTTGGCTAGGAATGGTGCCCCTGTCTCTTATTGGGCGAGAATATGCAGTATAAGTCAAGGGCAAGCCCTTTGAACTGAGGAATAGTTACGGATCTTAATTTGCTTCCTTTAAAAGCTTTTATGAACTTGCCAAACATATATTAAATACATCGACTAAAGATAAAAGGGAGGAAAGTGTCTACAAAGGAGACTCTGCGTCATGCCAGGTTTTGTTCTGTGTCGCTGACTGTATCTTTGACCTGCTCGATCATGAGGTCAAATCTCTCTAGAGTGCAGCAAGGATTCACCTATCGGGACATGCAAACCCTGACTGCATTTTTCATAAAGAACTGTGACTTTAAAAAGAAAATAATTTCTTGTAAAAAGAAGCCTATTGACATAAATGAAGACAAAGATCACCCTATTAACTTTATTATTTCGGTTCATCTTAGAAGTTCTTCCACAGGCAGGTGCACTTGAAAGCCCAGGGCGGGTAAGGAGAACACAATTTGTCACACGCCAGTGACTTGCTAAGGAACGGCAGTTATAAGTGCTGAGGAACACGGCGAACAAATTAGGAGTGGGGAACCAGTTTAGGATACAGCCAGGGCTTTTTTTGTAGAAACAGCCCAGCAGGAAACCATTAGCATCATAGGCCACACCCAACTGCAGAAACTCATTAGCATATTAGACCACACCCCTGACAGTGCAGCTCATTAGCACATTAGGCCACACCCCATACCTTCCTTTGGCTTGCCCGGTCGCCCCACGGTTGTGCAGAGCCCAGGCAAAGCGGCCCTTGGAGGGGAGGGGAGGCAGTTTAAACTGCCTTCCCTTGGCTTGCCCAGGCACCGGGGAGCCCGGGCAAGCTGGCCCTTGGACAGGCCAGAGAAAGCATGGGGGGCATTTAAATGCCTCCCTCATTCCTGCCAAAAAATAGCCCTGGATACGGCATTTTGAGAGATAATCAAGGTACATTCTGGTGTGGCACTGGTGATAAGGGAGGGGGGAGGAGGAGGAGACGTCTCTAATCTGGAACAGAACTCTGACCTGAATTATGGGACAAATGTTTTGATGGATCAAACTATGGGGTTCTCATTCTCGAACACATGATCACCCATGGAAACATGAAGCAGCTTTACACTAAATCAGACTATTGGTTTATCAAGGGCAGTGTTGCCTACTTAGACTGACATCATATCTCCAGGGTCTCAGATGGAGGTCTCTCACATCACTTACCACCTGCTCCTTTCAGCCAGAGAGTCTGGGGATTGGACCTGGGACCTTCCGCATGTCTAGCAGATGTTCTGCCACTTGAGTCACAGCCCCTCCCCTGAGGGAGCCAGCCAACCAGATGTCCCTGGGAAGAAGAAAGCAGAACAAGGTGGAGATTGTAACCTCCAGTTGTTTGATGATCACAGTCTATTGCCTCTGGACAGGGATGATAGTTGGTATTTACATCTTTTATTGAGCATATCGGTCAAAACACAGACATAAACTCATTATTCATCTTATCGATATCCTCATTTCCCATTTTTAACAATCGTGAAACAAAAGAAAAAACAATCTATCTGAGGTTACTATTGCAACAACCAATTTTTTTCCCTCTTTTAGTCCCTCTTCTTTTCCTATGCCCCTATCTTACCCGTTTATAAATCCCATCCAACTTCCCCATAACTTATACATACACATAATATCACTCAAATACTACAGTTCGTTCTAACTCACATAGTACTATTACCCTGCTTCTGTACCTAAAATGAAAAGTTGAAAGGGTTGCCTCCGATTGTGGGAGCTATAGAGAGGCACCCTACAGCGAGAGGGGAATCCCCCTCTCTCCCTATATACGGAGGTCTTTGGGGGGGGCACACTCTTCGCCTCCTTGCTACACCCAGTTATGACGATAAAACTCTAAATTTCAAAATAAACAAAATAAATATTCCTATCCTGCTTAAACATGTTTAGAGATAAAGCCTACTCTTATGCTAATACATCTTGCTTCCAGTTGTTTCCTTTTATTTACACTATAACCTAACTATCAATACCATAATATATTCTACCCTTCACTATTCCCCCTCTTTCAATTTCATAACAGCCTCTACAAGTTTTTTCGACATGGATGATAGTTGAAGAATGTTTCAGGAGGGTCGCCGTGTTGGTCTGAAGCAGATATCTGAAGATATCTGAAGAAGTCTCTGCAGAAGTGTATCTGAAGAAGTGTGCATGCAGAAGAAAGCTTATACCCAGAATTATACTTTGTTGGTCTTACAGCTGCCCCTGGACTCAAACTTTAGTCTAAGAATGTGTGGGACTTGCCTAAGAAATGTCCCCATGGTATCTCTCAGCTGAGAAGACTCCCCCCCCCCGACTATTTTAAATTAGGTACAGTTTTAGTGTCAACTGGAGAAGAACTTAGAAAGGTCCGTGGCTCCATGGTGGCACACTAGGCTTGCATGCAGAAAGCCACGTGTTCACTCCTATTATCTCCTGGTAACAGGATTTCTGGTGGGAGGGGATGAGATCCCACAGAGCTTCTGCCACTCAGGGTACACCATACTAAGACATACAACAAAGAGAGATGAATATATCTATGCAGACTGGAGAATCTTCCTGGCACAAGTCCAAGAAATCTTCAGATGGTCTTCACGAATGGTCAGGGCTCAATACAGGAGCATGTAGAAGGCCTCAGGTTCAATCTCTGGCATCTCCCGCCAAAGGATCCCAGGTTGCAGGTGTTGGGAAAGGTCCTTCTTCTCCAGAGAGCCACTTCCGCTCAGAACAGACAGCACATGAGGCTCCCTTATACTGAATCAGATCCTTGGTCCATCAGAGTCAGTATTGTCTACTCAGACTGGCAGCAGGTCTCCAAGGTCTCAGGCAGAGACCCACTGCCTGGTCCCTTTTTAGCGGGAGATGCCAGGGATTGAACCTGGGACCTTCTGCATGCCAATCAGAAGCTCTACCACTCAGCCACAGCTCTCCCTAAACGCCAAGCTAAGTTAACCAATGGCCTGGTTGGAGAAGGGAGACCTCCTGTCTTCCCTTCATTGTTACATATCCACCTTGCTCTAGAACTCTACGATGGCAGGTTGTCGAGAAATAGGTCAGCATTTAAAACTCACTGTTCAAGTTCAATACCTTGCTTGTTCTTCCCTTCTAAACCTATGATACATCCATTATAGAAATGACCAAAGAGAATTATGTTCAGAAGGAGAATTGGGATAGGGGACACGCCAGTCATGAAACAGCATGCAGGAAGAGAGATGGCTACATCTGCTAGAGGCACAGACTTAACAACACACACACCCAGCCTATCTCCAGATCTGAAAACAGAGATTTAGGGAAATCAAAGGATGCAGAACGGCTCTTAATTCGGCTTTCCTTACAACACGCAGAGATTTGGTATTGTCCCTTCTCCCTATTATATTAGTTTCCCCCCCCCCCTTCTTCAAAAGGACAGAATTTGGGAAGACAGATAGTGCACAAAGCACACATCTCCCCTCCCTTGAGTAACTACTTATATATAAACTTCTGACCTTTAAAGTTTTTCAGATCATTTCTACAAAGTGATACACTTTGCTTTCATCCCCATAGGAACACAAGCAATTTACAAGGTACACAGAGCCTCGACACAGTTCAGCCCACCCACTCCCTACAGTGAGAAACTTTTTAAATGGATACGTAAAATATTGTTCTCTTGACCCCCCCGCTCCCCCATCTCCCCCTCCACACATATACATATCTCCCCCTATAAAAATGAGCAGGAAGCTGGTGGAGGGGCTTTAACTTAGTGATAGTTGGCGGCTGTGAGGGGCTGTGGCTCAGTGGCAGAGCCTCTGCTTGGCACGCAGAAGGCCCCCAGGTTCAATCTCTGCCATCTCCAGTTAACAAGGACTAGGCAGTACGTGACATGAAAGACTTCTGCCCGAGACCCTGGAGAGCCGCTCCCAGAGAACGCCAACCTTGATGGACTGACGACTGATTCAGCGTAAGGCACCTTCCTGTGTATGTTTTTGGGAAGGGGCCCATGGCTCAGTGGCAGAACACTTGCTCAGCATGCAGAAGGTCCCCTATGGTTTCCCCTTGTATGGCCATGGCCCCGCCCCCAGCGTGCCTGCATCACTTCCGGGTGATGTGCACGCAGCGCATGCGCACTTTGCGCGTGCACACACACACATACCCGACGCCGGCCGGGAGCCCCGCGCTCCCGGCGAAGAATAACTTGGCAACCCTATTTCTATACCTTGTGGCTAATAGCCACTGATGGACCTCTGCTCCATATGCTTATTTAATTCCCTCTTGAAGCCATCCATGCTTGTAGCCGCCACCACCTCCTGTGGCAGTGAATTCCATGTGTTCATCACTCTTTGGTTGAAGAAGGACTTCCTTTTATCCATTCTAACCCGGCCGCTCAGCAGTTTCATGGAGTGCCCACGAGTTCTTATATTCCATTGTGTTGCATCCCAGCCAACTGGATCTCCAATGGCCAATCTGAAGTCCAGCTGGTCAAGAGTCCTACCTGGCCCCAACCACTTTTGAAAAACTCTTGGTGGGTGGCATGAAAGGTTTCAGCGGGCTCCATGGCACCCACTGGCACAACATCGGGGATCCCTCTGCTCTAACCATTACACCACAGTGACAGATTCTCAGGCCCATTAAACAGAGACACTAGGCTGTGTTTCTTGCGGTGTCTCCCAGATTATGTGGGTCTAGAGAGGAGGAGGAGGAGGAGGAGGAGGAGGAGGATTTGTACCCCACCCTTCACTCAGAGTGGCTTACAGTCTCCTTTCCCCTCCCCAGAACAGACACCCTGTGAGGTAGGTGGGGCTGAGAGAGCTCTTTCGAGGACTGCTCATGAGAGAACAGCTCTGGGAGAACTGTAACTGACCCAAGGTCACCCAGCTGGCTGCATGTGGAGGAGTGGGGAATCAAACCCGGTTCTTCCAGATTAGAGTCCACACTCCTAACCACTACACCAAACCGGCCCTCATGCCATGGCAAAAAATGAAGCAACAACTTCCTACGGATGGGACACCCAATTAGCTACATTTACCACAGGCCGAACGCAAAGTAATTCATCAATAGCTCGGATATCTCCTGAGACACGTTAACGCGGTAGGCTTAAATTAAAGCAAACGCTACCGATGGCGGATCGACGGCACCAGCCTCCCAGTCCTGCTGCTCCTGAATGGCGTTCCCTGCGGCTATAATTACCTTTCGTTGTCCCCCCCACCCCTTTCTGCCAGCATAATCCAATTATAAACCAATAGCTAAACCCACAACATATTTGCTTGTTTCTTTGAAGAGCGAGCATGTAACAGGGAACAGTGGCATAAGCATCTTGTTTAATACCCCCTAGGCAGCTTTGGGCACCTGTTTCCACACCAGCTCTTTCTGTGCTATTGACAGGACGAGAGGTCAAAGGTCAAGGTATCTGATCACCGGGAGACAGTTTCTTAATGCGGGGAGGGGCTGGGGGTTCAGCACTGGAGTACCGGCTCTGCGTGCAGAGGGTCCCAGGTTCAGTCCCTGTCATTGCTCGTTAAAGTTTGTAGGTGGTGGATAGGGTTACCAACCTCCAGGTGGGGCCTGGAGATCTCCCGGAAGTACAGCTGATCTACAGGGAACCGATCCAGGTGGTCAGCCGTGTTGGTCTGAGGCAGTAGAACAACTTTAGAGTCCAGCGGGGCACCTTTAAGACCAACAAAAGTTTTCTGGTTTTGCATATCTTAAAACATCTTCATCATTTATTTATTTATTTATTTATTGGGTTTCTATCCCACCCTCCCCGCGAACGGGCTCAGGGCGGCTTGCACTTAAAGGCACTATGTGCCAGAGTACATAAAACCTATAAAACAACCATATCATTACAATTGAAGTGCTCAACATAGAAATGATCTTCCAATCACATTGAAGATGGCATCCTGTAGATGGACACAAGTCCCAATTCAGCCGTATCTGTCTCATACGTTACTGTGGCTCCACCCCCATTGGGCCAACCAACTACCACGGTGTTAATAACATTAATAGTTGGTGGTAAAAGCCTGGCGGAAGAGCTCCGTCTTGCAGGCCCTGTGGAACTGTACAAGGTCCCGCAGGGCCCTGATCTCCTCCAGGAGCTCATTCCACCAGGTAGGAGCCACCACTGAAAAGGCCCTAGCCCTGGTAATTTGCTGTTCAGCCTGTCTATAAGTTTGAACCTTACCGCCCATTCCATTATATTTGAAAAAGTGTGCATGCACAGGAAAGCTCATACCTTGAATGAACTTTTGTTGGCCTTAAAGGTGCCACTGGACGCTAAACTTGTTCTACAGGGAACAGTTCTCCCCGAGAAAATGCAGACTTTGGAGGGTGGACTCTGTGGAATTACTCTTTGCTGAGCCCCCAACCCAGGTATTGCCTCCAAATTTCCAGGAATTTCCCAGGCCAGAGCTAGCATCTCTACTGTTGAGAAAGACTGCCCGAGACCTTGGAGAGGGGCAGCTGGCCAAAGATGATACCATCAGATGGTCTGGTTTGAGAGAAGGCAGATTCATAGGTGAGTCGGTCAATTAAGCACATAGAAAGGGAGATTGAAAAGTTAGCATGTTGGATCTTTGAGAATTAAGCATAGTTACAGATACCAGGAACAAGCTGCTAGGGCTGGCCCAGTCACTAGGCAAACCTGGGCAATTGCCTAGGGTGTGGAGGGGGCACCAAAAGAGTTAGAGGCCTACAGGCAGCCCCAGAGGTTGAGGATCCAGGGCAGAGAGGGAGCTAAATGAGCATTTCTCCTAAACAGCACTATCATGTCTCCTTGGAAGTAAGTCCCACTATATTCAAGAGTATTTACTCCTGGGTAAACATATTTGTCCCTTACCTGGATTGCCAAGACTAACCCGATCTCATCAGATCTCAGAAGCTAAGCAGGGCTGGCCTGGCTATTATGGGAGACCTCCAAGGAATGTCAGGGGCGTGACGTGGAGGCCGGCCATGGCAAACCACCTCTGAACGTCTCTTGCCTTGAAAATCCTACAGGGTCGCCATAAGTCAGCTGTGACTGGACGGCACTTTCCACCACCAAGTATGCTTGGAAGAGCCCTAATAGCTCATGCCAGCCCAATCTTGTCACAGCTCAGAAGCTAAACTAGATCGGTATTTGGATGGGAGACCACCAATGAAGACATTTCAGGTGAAGGTCGTGGCAAACCACCTCTGCTCATCCCTTGCTTTGAAAACCCTATGAGCTGGAACTTCATAGGGATGCCATGAGTTGGTTGCAGCACAAAGGCACACTTTACCTTAAGCATGCTGAGGACTGCAGTCCTTGGAATAAGTTGGTTGACGTTTAATTATGTAGGCTGAATGCTTACGGGTATTTGTGCGCATACCCAAAGGCACACATTCCTTCATGCTGTGCGCATACCCAAAGGCACACCCTGTGTGCTGGGAGGGGGTTTACGCTCCCCCTGCCATGTTTTCACAATCTAAAATGTCCCAGGGTTGCTGATATTTGCCCTATTGAAGATCTAATACCAGTTCCATGGGGGCATTTGAGAATTGAGAAAGCAGCACTGGATGGAAAGCTTAAAGATCCCTTCTGTGTCGCCTCTGCTTGTGGTCCCAGTCAGGGGCCCATCCCCCTGACAACTGGTTTGAAAACCTCAGGATCTCATTTGGTTTGGCCCCTTAGAGGATTTCAGTAAAGAATTACCATGTCTCATCAACTTCCTGACAATCCTAATTTGGGAGATGAGGCCTCGTGTACATTTTCCCCAGAAATTATGCTCCTTTCAGAGTGAAAAGAAAGCAATGAAACCTTCTTAATGCGGATAATAATCTCTCTTTTTGGGAAGTGGGTTTTTTCGGGGGTGTCCAGCAAACAGGACAGGAGTCCTATGCCCCTGCAATATATGTTACCTCATAGTTGGCATGGACGGTTGCCTCAGGTGATCATCGAAAAGGCACGGAGCTAAGTCAATACATTTTTATTTGTTAGTTCAACCGAGTACAAGGTAGATGAAGGGGGGCGAAAAAGGGGGGGAAAAGAAGCAAACTGGAAACAGAACGTAACTATATCTGAAAGGCAAGCTGTGGCTTGTAGGAAAAGAAAATGTTTGCGGCAAACACCTGTGTTGGAGATTTATCTAAGGTGCGGCCTCCTTGCTTAAGCTGTAGTAATTACCCAGAATACCACAGCTAGTGGTTCGGGAGAAGGGGGGAAAACCTGGAGCTTTTAACAAACTTAACCCTTTCATAACATAAGAACATAAGAGAAGCCGATGCTGGATCAGGCGAATGGCCCATCCAGTCCAACACTCTGTCACGCAGTGGCTAAAAATACCAGGTGCCATCAGGAGGTCCACCAGTGGGGCCAAGACACTAGAAGCCCTCCCACTATTGCCCCCCCCAGCACCAAGAATACAGAGCATCCCTTGCCCCAGACCGAGAGTTCCTATCTATACCTTGTGACTAATAGCCACTGATGGACCTCTGCTCCATATGTTTATCCAGTTCCTTCTTGAAGCCATCCGTGCTTGTAGCTGCCACCACCTCCTGTGGCAGTGAATTCCATGTGTTAATCACTCTTTGGGACCAAATAATCTCCAACTGGAACCAACCACAGTGCTCTATCTAGGTCAAATCTGGATCCATCTGTTTCCTTAAAAAAATGTTGATAACGTCCCTGTTGCTCAGTCACTTGGTTCACTGACCTCTTTCTCTCATAACAGGCCGGAGCATAAGTCTGGAGATCCACACACACATGTAGAAGAAGAATTAGTTTTTATACTCTGCTTTTTCCTACCTTAAGGAGTCTCAAAGTGGCTTACAATCACTTTCCCTCCCTCTCCCCACAACAGGTACCTTGTGAGGTAGGTGGGGCTGAGAGAGTTCTGAGAGAACCATGACTGGCCCAAGGTCACCCAGCAGGCCCCATGTGGAGGAGGAGTGGGGAATCAAACCCGGTTCTCCAGATTAGAGTCCGCAGCCCTTAACCTCTACACCACACTGGCATCACACACATGTTCAAAATATGAATCAATGGTGCGACCTCATTTGGAGTACTGTGTACAGTTCTGGTCACCACACCTGAAAAAGTGCATTGGAAAAAGTGCAGAAAATGTCAACTAGAATGATAAAAGGGTTGGAACACTTTCCCTATGAAGAAAGGTTAAAACGCTTGGGGCTCTTTAGCTTGGAGAAACAACGGCTGAGGGGTGACATGATTGAGGTTTATAAGATTATGCATGGGATAGAGCAGGTTGAGAAAGAATTACTTTTCTCCCTTTCTCACAATACAAGAACTCGTGGGCACTCCATGAAATGGCTGAGCAGTCGGGTTAGAACAGATAAAAGGAAGTCCTTCTTCACCTAAAGAGTGATTAACACATGGAATTCACTGCCACAGGAGGTGGTGGCGGCTACAAGCATGGACAGCTTCAAGAGGGAATTAAATAAGCATATGGATCAGAGATCCATCAGTGGCTATTAGTCACAAAGTATAGATAGGAACTCTCAGTCTGGGGCAAGTGATGCACTGTATTCTTGGTGCCGGGGGGGGGGGCAACAGTAGGAGGGCTTCTAGTGTCCTGGCCCCACTGCTGGACCTCCTGATGGCACCTGGTATTTTTGGCCACTGTGTGACAGAGTGTTGGACTGGATGGGCCATTGGCCTGATCCAACATTGGCTTCTCTTATGTTCGTATGAACTAGCACTGTGGTGAAATTAGCCTCAAACAGGATCTCGGGGGCAGGGATGAATAAAATAGGAACAGAAACGGGTTAGATCCTGAGGTCGAGTGGCCATTTTTTCAACCACCCCTGTAAATGTGCTTCTAGCAGTATATTGTTCTGCAGTATTGCAGCATTGAGCACATGACCCTGTTTCCCCCTTGCTTTAAGACACTTAAGCTTTTGATTCCTGTAGATCAGGTGCCATTACAAGTGTAGCCACATAAACCAGTTGGAGACTGGCAACCTTTTGTATGAATCAGAACTTTGGGAAATGTTAGGATTGGGGGCTCAAAATGGCATGAAAGTTATAGACACATAAAGCTGGAAGGGACCTCAAGGGCAGGGGTCGTTTCATAGAAAAAGAGCTAGGGGAACTCATTAGCATAACTCATTAGCATATGCCACACCCCCTGACATCACCGGAAGTGTGTCATAAGGCCACACACCCCGCCCCCAACGGCCCCGGCCGCCGCTGGGGACCTGCAAGGCCGGCGGGAGTGCAAGGAAGCCCCGCGAAGGCCCTCCCTGGCCCCAGGCAGGCAGGGGTGGGGAGAGGCAGGGAGGAAGCAACTTACCCTCCCTCTTCTCCTGCCTCCTCCTGGCTGAATGAGGGCCGGAAGCGGGGTGGCCGGAAGCAGGGGGCGGGGCTTCGTCATGTGCCTCGCCCCCCGTACCTCACCCGGGGGAACTGCGATCCCCCCTGAAATGACCTCTGCTCAAGGGTCATCTAGTCCAACCCCCTGCGCAACACAAAAAATTCACAACCTTACACTCACCCAGTGACTTTCTTTCATCCCCAAATGTATATACCCCCATTTCTTGGCCCTAATATGTAGGTTATGATAAAACATATTTAAACAGAGGGTTTTTTAATCATCAAAATAATAAAATATTATCAAAGAGCTTGTCATATTTCTGGGTCCACGGGCTATTTGAATGAGGAATGGCTTAAACCAACTTGAATAGGAACAGCGGCCAAAACATCTAGTGGAGCAATATCTGTCCTGACCTGGGTGGCCCAGGCTAACCAGATCTCATAGGATCTTGGAAGATGACCAGCGTCAGCCCTGGTTAGTACCTGGATGGGAGACCACCAAGGAAGCTCAGGGCTGCAGCGCAGAGGCAGGCAACGGCAACCCACCTCTGAACCTCTCTTGCCTTGAAAACTCTATGGGGTTACCATAAGTCAGATGAAACTTCCCTCCACCACCACAGCAATCTCTAAGCCTCGCTCCAGAATTAAGTACAGTCATGTGTAGAGTTGCCAGCCCAGTGCTGGCAACCAATGGGAGACTAGGGGTCAGAGACCTGGCTGAAGCAGTGTTGTGCAACACTGTGATATCACTTCTGCCTGTGTAACCAGAAGCGACATCACTGCATTGTGGGATGCTTTAGGGTTTCCCCAAAACTCTACGGTAAAATCATAGAGTTCGGGGAAATTCCGACAGTGTTGCATGACACGGTGATGCCACGAACTACCAGTTCCTTAATGTTATTAAACACAAGGGAATGTCTCCAAGTTGTTAATTTTACCACTACAGAGCCGACATAAAACAGAGGAAAATTGAAACACAATATTCAGGGACAGCTGAGGTGATTTGTGGGTTTGGAGGGGGCACAGGGTGGGGTGACCTTTCTCCCCCCATTTTCTGGCTTCCTACCTTTCTCAGAGTGGCTCAGAGGTTAAGATGCTAAACTGGAAGGGCGGTCGTTCGGCAGTTCGAGACCCTAGTGCCGCTTGACAGAGTGAGCTCTGGTCCCAGCTCTCAAGGAAAGGAAACCTCTCAAGGAAAGGTGGGTCTTTCTCTACCACCACTGATCGTCCACCAGTGCAGCAATCTCCTGTTTCTGGACACTCCATTTTGTCACATAAGGGATTTACAACCCTGCCTCATTGCAATAATCCCTCAAAAGTGGTTTCCAGGAAGAAAAGAAAAACTGCAAAGATATTAAAATAGTGTAACAAACAAATTAATATAGTTGTCCTGGATGACTCAGGTCAGGCCTAATTCAAATATAGGCATGTGCTTAAGATGCCCTGGGCATCTAATTAGCTTTCCTCAGAGGTCATTTCGGGGGGGAAAGCGGGGGATCGCCGTTCCCCCGGGCGAGGTACGGGAGGGCGGGGCACATGACGAAGCCCCGCCCCCTGCTTCCGGGCGCCCTGCTTCTGGCCCTCATTCAGCCAGGAGGAGGCAGGAGAAGAGGGAGGGTAAGTTGCTTCCTCCCTGCCTCTCCCCACCCCTGCCTGCCTGGGGCCAGGGAGGGCCTTCGCGGGGCTTCCTAGCACTCCCGCCGGCCTTGGAGGTCCACCGCCGGGCCCCTCATGGAGCTGCAAGGCCGGTGGCGGCGGCCGGGACCATTGGGGGTGGGGTGTGTGGCCTTATGAGTATCAGACCATTTAACTCCCAGCCAGAGGTACATCTCAGTAACATTTGGCTCGTTATGGATATGGTACACAAGTTATCCTATTGAAGGATCTCTGCTTCCATGTCGAGCTTTTATTAAAACATATCTATTCTTGATATCTGTTTTTACTTGTAAATCTGGATTAATTGCGGATCTACGTGTCTGGAACCTGCCCTGAGCCTACAATGTGGGGAGGGCGGGATATAAGTCTAATAAAATAAATAAATACAATACAATACAATACAATACAATACAATACAATACAATACAATACAATACAATACAATACAATACAATACAATACAATCATATCCTTCCCAAACTCCACCCTGCCCGAGCACTGCAGGCTCTTTTTGTAGCAGGTACTCATTTGCATATTAAGCGACACACCGTTAATCGAGCCAAGCCTCCAAGAGCTTACAGTAGCTCCTGTAAGAAGAGCTCTGTAAGCTCTTGGAGGATTGGCTATATTAGGGGTGTGTGGCCTAATATCCAAAGGAGTTCCTGCTACAAAAAGAGCCCTGTCCCCGCATTTGCTGTGGAGATGCTGGCAACCCTCGTTGCTGCCCCACGGCTATGGAACAGTTTCCCAGAAGGAGTGAGGCAGGCATCTACTCTTGGGGCCTTCTGGCCAAGACTGGAAGACAGAATGATTTCAAAGGGCACATGAAGCAATTTGAATGGGCTCTGGTTTAACTGCTTAAACTATTGGTTTTAATTAATTTAAAATACGGTTGTTTTTGCATTGCATCTACTGCAGGGTCCTGACTATGGCCCTTTCCGCACATCTACTGCGGTGTCCTCCAAGCAATTCTGCACTAAAATAGAATTCAAACTATTTTTAAATCCACGGTCCAACCCCCCCCCCATTGCCAGCCGAAGCCTCGCACTGCTGTAATCCGTGTTCACTGCAGTTTCCTCCAAGCAATTCTGTACTAAAATTGAATTCAACCTTCTTTTTAATCCAGGGATTTCCCCCCCCCCCCATTCTGCACTAAAATCGAGTGCAACCTTCTTTTTATTCTGGGTTTTTTTCCTCTTCTGCATTACATCCCCTCGCTTCAGAGGTCAGCCTGGTTTCAGCCTGCTGTTGGCGCAGGTTATTTGGATGCTGCTTTGACGTGGACTTAAATTGCCTCGACTCAAACACTGAGAAAATCCGGAGTGGCTGGGAAACGCAGAAAGGACCTCAGTCAGGAGAAAAGAGGGGCATATAAAAGTTAGAAATAAGCAAACAAAATAATTGGACAAGCAGGTTATAAACATCCAAACAGAATCAATAAAAGAAATAATTAGCACCAGGAAGATGTTGCCACTGTTAGGTAGGGTTGCTGGTTTTTATAAAACTGGCCTCTCTACCAGTATGATCTGCAAGTCGTTATTGGGTGATCTTTGTCCCCTAAAATATCAAAATGTGGCTCCTTGTGAGCCCAGGTTTCTCTGTACATCTGAGAGCAAGCTGGATAGATGTGTAATCGTTCTCTATTTTAAAGATCATGCATTGTATCTTTGGATTGTTTTTAATTGGGCGTATATCCTTGAGGATAAGCTGGTTAAGTGTAGCTTTTCCTTGGTTATTTACTTGCTGTATTGGTTGGCTCTTTTGACGTGTTTGAATATGTTGTTATGCTGTTTTACTCTTCTTAATAAATTTTTTTTAAAAAAGTGTGGGCTGGATGGTGCAACGATTGGATGGATTCTTGGTTGGTTGAAAAATTGTACCCAACAAGTGCTTATAAATGGCTCTGCATCTACGTGGAGGGAAGTCTCGAGTGGAGTGCTGCAGGACTCAGTCCTGGGCCCGGTGTTGTTCAATGTTTTTATAAATGACCTGGAGGAAGACATAGAGGGGATGCTTAAAAGATGGGTGGGATTGCTAATTCTGAAGAAGACAGAGTCAGGATTCAAAATGATCTAGATAGGCTGGAACAGTGGGCTGAGACAAATAAAATGAATTTCAATAGAGATAAGTGCAAAATCTTACACTTAGGTACAAAAAAAAATCAAAGGCACAGATATAGAATGGGAGGGACTTGGCTTGATAGCAGCACATGTGAAAGGGATCTAGGTGTTCTGGTTGATCACAAGCTAAACATGAGCCTGCAGTGCAATGTGACTGCGAAGAAAGCTAATGCAATCTTAGAATGCATTAACAGAAGCATTGTGTCCAGATCACAGGAGGTGGTAGTTCCACTCTATTCTGCTATGGTCAGGCCTCAACTGGAGTACTGTGTCCAGTTTTGGGCACCACATTTTAGGAAGGATGTTGAAAAGCTTGAGCGTGTCCAGAAGAGGGCAACCAGGATGGTGAGAGGGTTGGAATCCAAGTCTTATGAGGAAAGGCTGAAAGAGTTGGGTATGTTTAGCTTGAGAAAGAGAAGGCTTAGAGGGGACATGATTGCAGTCTTCAAGTATTTGAAGGGCTGTCATGTAAAAGATGGAGCGGATCTATTCTCTCTTGCCCCAGATTGCAAGACTAGATCTAATGGGTGGAAATTACAAGGGAGTCGTTACCGGCTAAAAATCAGGAGAAACTTCCTAACTGTAAGAGTGGTTGAGCAGTGGAACAGTCTGCCTCAGGAGGTGGTGAATGTGCCTTCTCTGACGTTTTCAAGTGGAGGCTGGGTGACCATCTTTCGGGTATGTTGTCGGGCTCTCTTTCGGCTATGCTCCTGTAGACTGCAGGGGGTTGGACTAGATGACCTGCAAGGTCCCTTCCAACTCTAACATTCTATGATTCCATATGCTGTTAGCTGCCCCAAGTCCTCTTGTTTGGGGGAGAGGGAATCTCTCCTTATATATAATTGAATAGTGGGTGCCAAAGTTCTAATTCTAAAATGCACTCCCTTAGTGTATGGCTGATGGCACTGCTCCTCAGCATATATCGCCACCAATCAGAAGGCAAAGCCCGGGTCCCGCCCACACCACAACTGCTGCGACAACCTGGTCTTTTGCATATGGAAGCTGATTGGACTTCAGTCCATTCCACTCCCCCCCCCCCGCAAGGCAGTTGGGATTTTCAGTTGCATAACATACCTCATAGGGGAGAGGAGAATAGGTAACAATGGTTACCACTCTCCAGGTGAGGGCTACAGATAACTCAAACATACAAATGCTCTTCAGGAAGCAGAGATCAGTCCCTCTGGAGAAAACAGTGGACTCTGTCATTAAACCCTGCTGAGGTCGCCACAGGAAACTGACACTGTTTGCCCAAAGCCAGAGCACTCTCCCAGAGCCTCTTTCTAGATCCCATTGTATTTATTTCCGCAACGGGCATTATTTCTAGTGGGATATAAATCTGATAAACAAACAAACAAATGTATTGTGCCAGTTACAAAAGGAGCATAACATGGCTAGCCACAGGTAAGGTAGGAGATCATACATTCATGATTGACTCCCCTCTTATGCAGCAAAATATGACTTTATACATCAATATTTTGGATACTGCAAATTTCATCACAACTGTATTCGATGGTCAAACTTACCATATATTTAAAAGGTTATC
This sequence comes from Gekko japonicus, assembly GCF_001447785.1. Lineage (NCBI taxonomy): Eukaryota > Metazoa > Chordata > Lepidosauria > Squamata > Gekkonidae > Gekko > Gekko japonicus. The sequence continues at coordinate 68,884 of NW_015165964.1, forward strand.
AGTCAGATATGGGCCAGTCACCCAGTCCATTTGGTTCATGCCAAACAGCCAAAAATTCCTTCCAAAAAAGTTTGCATCAGGATTTTGTAAGACTGTGCATGTGCAATAATGCTGTTGATTCAAAGTGAGCAGTGGTCATCAACATCAGGACTACTTAGATAAGCACCAAAGGGATAGTATTTTAGTAAAAGATACATAATAACATAAGAGAAGCCAATGTTAGATCAGGCGAATGGCCCATCCAGTCCAACACTCCATCACACAGTGGACAAAAATACCAGGTGCCGTCAGGAGGTCCACCAGTGGGACCAGGACACTAGAAGCAAGCACCAAGAATACAGTGCATCACTTGCCCCAGACCGAGAGTTCCTATCTATAACTTGTGGCTAATAGCCACTGATGGACCTCTGCTCCATATGTTTATCCAATTCCTTCTTGAAGCCATCCATGCTTGTAGCTGCCACCACCTCCTGTGGCAGTGAATTCCATGTGTTAATCACTCTTTGGGTGAAGAAGGACTTCCTTTTATCGATTCTAATCAGACTGCTCAGCAATTTCATTCATTTCCCATGAGTTCTTGTATTGCATTGCTTAAGAACATAAGAACATAAGAACATAAGAACATAAGAGATGCCAATGTTGGATCAGGCCAAAGGCCCATCCAGTCCAACACTCTGTATTACACAGTGGCCAGAAATACCAGTACCATCAGGAGGTCCACCAGTGGGGCAAGGACATTAGAAGCCCTCCCACTGTTGACCCCCCCGAAGCACCAAGAAGACAGAGCATCACTTGCCCCAGAGTCCCTATCTATACCTTGTGGCTAAGAGCCACTGATGGACCTCTGCTCCATATGCTTATCTAATTCCCTTTTGAAGCCGTCCATGCTTGTAGCCGCCACCTCCTCCTGTGGCAGTGAATTCCAAGTGTTAATCACTCTTTGGGTGAAGAAGTACTTCCTTTTATCCATTCTAACCCAACCGCTTGTGATTGATTTATATGATTCATGCCTGATTTAGTTGTCTGCCTAAAGAATTGCCTGCTGAGCAGAACAGTTGCAGCCAATGCTCCCTCTAAGCTTTGGAGTCTTGTAAGCAAAAATTAAAATTGCTGGGGAAAAGATCAATAACCTCAGATATGCAGATGATACCACTCTAATGGCAGAAAGTGAAGAGGACCTAAAGAGCCTCTTGCGCAGGGTAAAAAGAGGAGAGCGCAAAAGTGGGCTTGAAGCTCAACATCAAAAAAACTAAGATCATGGCATCCGGCCCCATCACTCCTTGGCAAATAGAAGGGGAAGTCGTGGAAGTAGTGACAGACTTCACGTTCCTGGGATCCCAGATCACCGCAGACTGTGACAGCAGCCATGAAATTAAAAGACGCCTGCTCCTTGGGAGGAAAGCGATGGCGAACCTAAACAGCATGATAAAAAGTAGAGACATCACCCTGCCAACAAAAGTCCACATGGTCAAAGCAATGGTATTCCCAGTAGTCATGTATGGCTGCGAGAGTTGGACTATAAGGAAGGCCAAGCGCCGAAGAATAGATTCTTTTGAACTATGGTGCTGGAGAAGACTCTTGAGAGTCCCTTGGACTGCAAAAAGATCAAATCAGTCAATCCTAAAAGAAATCAACCCTGACTGTTCCCTGGAAGGCCAGATAATGAAACTGAAGCTCAAATACTTTGGCCACCAAATGAGAAGGGAGCACTCACTGGAAAAGACCCTGATGCTGGGAAAGATTGAAGGTCAAAGAAGACGGGGACGGCAAAGGATGAGATGGTTAGACAGTGTCATAGATGCAACGAACATCAAACTGAGCCAACTTCAGAGGATGGCGGAAGACAGGAGGGCCTGGCGTGATCTGGTTCATGGGATCGCGAAGTCGGACTCGACTGTGCGACTGAACAACAAAGCAAAAATTTTACTTTGTGAGCTACTGGCATTAATGTTGTGAGTGAGCAATTTGGCTACTGCATAAATTAGTTTGC
>NW_015165964.1:70989-78709 GCF_001447785.1 Gekko japonicus
TGCTGAACAGGCACGAACAGACTGACGAACAGTCGAATAGACCACTGAAAAATCACCTCCTTGTTTGTGACTGGGGAGCTGGATGTGAGCCAAACTGGTGGATGTTCAAACACTCCTAATGAAAACTGAAGATAGGCCTGATTAGGAGTAAACATGCTGAAGGAGACAGAATGTTGAGAGCCAGTTAAGGGAGTGGGGGAATGTGTGAAAGGAAATTCGCTCAAACTCTTAAAAGCTTAGAGTAGGGGTCCCCAACATGGTGCTTGTGGGCACCATGGCTTCCACCAAGTATTTTAGAAAGTGGGCGGAGTTAAGTGGTGCTTTTGTTGAGCAAGGCTTCTGATTGGCTATGCAGATAAAAAGGCATCCTGTTAAACAGAACTTCTGTCTGAAATATTGAAGAAGCACTGTTAGAGGTACATATAATCTTGATCCCTGATATTTTGGGGTTGGCTCCACCTCCTGCAGCAGGCATTGGGGAGGAGTTGGTATTTGTGTGTGTGTCTGAACCTGGAAGTCACATTGAACTCTGTTGGCTGACCTCAACTGGGGGCCTGGAGGATATTCAGAGAGGTGGCTGAATGAAACCTGCCTCTGTACTCCCAACTTGGTATTCTAAGGAAGTCTCCCATCCAAGTTCTAACCACAGTCGACCCTGCTTAGCTTCTGAGATCTGACCAGATTGGGCTTGCCTGGGCTTTCCAGGTCAGGGCTAGCAGCAAATGTTTTGTGATTGCCGCCACCTACTGCGGCAGCCGTTACGTCGTTTTGCCCACTGCCCTGTGTCAAAATTCCAAAGGTACCCAAAGGCTCAAAAAGGTTGTAGACCCCTGGCTTATATAGTCTGAAAGGAAGAGACAAGGGGGCACTGCCAAATTGTTTAAGTCCCCCCAGTTCCTAATGGTGTTCAATTTGTTCCTTCTAATAACAAAATTCATGGTCAAGTGCCTACCAAATAGGCAAAGAAAAGGCCCCACTTGCAAATACTGTAAAAATCTCTGCATACTTAGAGGATTCTTTAAGTATATAATAAAATATCAGTATGTAGTAAAATATTACCCCCAGTTCCTCATGGCCTCCAGTTTGTTCCTTCTAATAGTAAAATTCATGGTCAATTACCTATTACATACAGGAAAAGAAAAGGACCCACTTACAAATACTGCAAGAATTTCTGCATACTTAGGGGATTCTCTAAGTATATAGTAAAATATTACTCTGTAAAATTAAAAATGACGCACACCACTAGCCTCAAGCTCAAGGCCTTTGGAACATTGAGAGTCGGTTAAAGCCGCGGGGAAGACATGTGGAAACGTGGTAGTTCAAGCTCACAGGAGCTTAAATAGTATCGTGGACAAGGAAATTTGGGGCTGGGTGAGGGAAACATCCCAATCATATATCCCCTATGCAATTCCTTGCAGGCCCTCTTGTTGTCAGGCCAAATGCCGATGAAGGGCCAGTTCTGGTCCATGGCGTGATCTGGTCCATGGGGTCGCGAAGAGTCGGACTTGACTGTGCGACTGAACAACAACAACAAATCAGGTCTTCATAAACCTCAGCAACAACAACAATTAGGATCTCCTGACATGGAGTTCTTGGAGAACGAATATCTCCCCAACAATATGGGTTTTTTTCAGCCCTATTTGGACTTCACCTCTCTCTCTCCCCCTGCCTCCAGATCCCAAGCTATTTCCCTTCTGACTTTTGCCCCATGCATCTGGGTTTATCCATCTACGTTCTATCTCCATCTATATAGAAACTGTTGTTCAAATATTTGCAGTCCTTCGAAGGCACAGAGAGCCTTCAAGCAATTTCGAAGGCACAGAAGAGCCCTTTAAACTCAACAGAAATTATCGAAATTGCATCGGGAAAGTGCCCTCGCTGAAACACACGAGAGACTTCTACAACTCTCAGATGTCCAATACAGCCCACAAGAGGCTCCAAGAATAATGCACCAGGTCACACTTAAACGAATCTCTCAGGCAGCGTAACTTTAATAAGATAAACTGCCTTTGCACTCAAACCACAGCAGCACAGATGGATAATGGCACAATACAGATTTCCTCAATGAACCCTCTGTTAAAGGAAATGACCAGAAAACAGAGTGCACCTCTTGGGCATGGAAAGAGGGGACATTAAAAAAAAAAAAAGATAGAGAGAGATATGCCCCCAAATCAACCTGTAAAAAGAATCAATTTTGCGGTGTACCAGAGCAAAACATTAATGGCTCAAAGGGCGGCCGTTCCATAGGCATAAGCTTTTCTCCTTTTCTGTCTCCTGCAAAAATCAATCCATCAAGGCCAAGTTTGGAAAGGAAGGGGAATCTGAAACAAACTAAAGCCGGGGGGGGGGTAAAAGGAAACCAAAAGAGCTCTGAAGATCCCCCTCAAGTTTCTGTTTGAGTCGCTAAACTGGAGTTTTGGGGGGCCCGGTGTCAGCACGAGAAGGGGAGCACAATCCTGTGTTTGTGTGATTCTGGCTGTCGGGACAGCAGCCCAGCGAATTGCGTTTGGTGGATTCGTCGAGGTTATGTAATGCCAGCCTTGGGGGGAAACCGGGCACAGTTGTCAGCCTTTGCTCTGAGAGGGCGCAAGATTAAATGAGCATAAAATTTTAATTGTCCTCCCACCCTGCATCAGGCAAGGGCCTTCCATATTAGCGGAGAGATAGCTGAGCTGAGTCGCGAATTCAGCTGGCCTCTGCATAAAGGGAGGCATTCATGCTTCTCGGTCTTTCAACTTTCATTACTGCAGAAATTAATCACATACATGAATATATATACACACACAGAGAGAGCCTGTAGTCCTAAGGACACTTTCCTGGGAGGAAGCCCTGGTGAATAACATGGGACTTACTCTTGAGTAGGCCTGATTAGGATTGCTGCCTGTCACACAGATACGTGTACGCCCAAATAGAAGCTTGGCAGCCTTTGGTAGGAAGAAATTTCACATGCCTTTGCAATGTCAAGATTTCAAGATGCTGGGGATTATTAGGAAGGGAACTGAAAACAAATCAGCCAGCATCATAATGCCCCTGTATAAAGAAGAAGAAGAGATTGGATTTATACCCCGCCCTTCACTACCCAAAGGTGTCTCAGAGCGGCTTACAAACTCCTCTCCCTTCCCCTCCCCACACCCTGTGAGGTAGGTGGGGCTGAGAGACCTCTTGACAGAAACTGCTCTTTTTCAAGAACAGCTGTGCCAGAGCTACGGCTTGCCCAAGGTCATCCAGCCAGGTGCAAGTGGAGGAGTGGGGAATCAAACCCGGTTCTCCCAGATTCGAGTCCGCGCATTTAACCACTACACCAAACTGGTCCTCATTTGGAATACTGTGTACAGTTCTGGTCCCCACACCTCAGAAAGGATATTATAGCACTGGAAAAAGTGCAGAAAAAGGCAACTAGAATGATAACGGGGTTGGAATACTTTCCTGATGAAGAAAGGTTAAAGCACTTTGGGCAATTTAGCTTGGAGAAATGATGACTGAGGGGTGGCATGATAGAGATTTACAAGATTATGCATGGGATAGAGCAGGTACAGAAAGAAGTACTTTTCTCCCTTTCTCACAATACAAGAACTCATGGGCAATCAATGAAATTGCTGAGCAGTCCAGTTAGAATGGATAAAAGGAAGTCCTTCACCCAAAGAGTGATTAACACATGGAATTCACTGCCACAGGAGGAGGTGGCGGCTACAAGCATGGATGGCTTCAAGAGGGAATTGGATAAACATATGGAGCAGAGGTCCCATCGGTGGCTGTTAGTCATAAGGTATAGATAGGAACTCTTGGTCTGGGGCAAATGATGCTCTGTATTCCTGATGCTTGGGGGGGGGCAACAGTGGGAGGGCTTCTAGTGCCCTGGCCCCACTGGTGGACCTCCTGATGGCACCTGGTATTTTTGGCCACTGTGTGACACAGAGTGTTGGACTGGATGGGCCATTGGCCTGATCCAACATTGGCTTCTCTTATGTTCTTATGACCATTTTGTTCTGGAATAGTTACCTATTTAGGGGAGAACTCAGCCAAAGTTTTAATCCAAAATGTGAAACAGAAGCACCCAAGCCTTAGCAGACCAATCCACAATGATAGAATTCTATCAAACTGCAAATTCAGTTCAAAGTTCTATGAAACAGCTTTGTTTTATCCTTCTGAAGGACAGCAAAGGAGATGCCCCCCTCCATCTGGCAGGCCATGCCAAAGAACTTGAGCCATGGCAGTAAAGGCCCAAGTATGAAGGAACTTAATGGCTGGATAGAAGGGAACACAAGGAAGAATGGATGAGTCTGAGATGAACCTAACACAGTCTCAAACAAGGACAGAAGGTCCCTGAGCTACAAGATGGCGAAGAGCCTTAGAGGTAAGAATCAGCGATACATTGGCAGTCAATTAAGTCTATTGTGAATGAGTTTATATGATCATATTGGCCAGTGCCAATCAACAGGTTGGTTGTCACTTTTCCTACCATTTTAACATTCTGAGTAGACTTTAAGGGTGGCCCCATGTAGAGTGTGTTGCCGTAGTCCAGTCTAGAGGTTACAGCATTATGGGTCAGCATGCCTAGAATGTTGAAGTTAGAAAGGAGAGATAATTTCTGAGCCAGTGTGGGATAGGAGTTAGAGTACTGGAGTAGGATCTGGGAGATCCCAGGTTCAAGTCCTGACTCTACCATGGAAGCTTGCTGCGCAACTATGACGGCCCTTCACACTTTCAGCACAGACTGCTTTCAGCACAGGCTGAGACTCAGACTCTTTCAGTTCTTCAACTGCATTCTTCCTCATGCAGATTTTCAGGAGTAAAGGTACAGAATCGTCTCTCCTCTCTCAAATCAGGAATCGGTCAGAATAATGCCCCAATCTCCCAGCACCCAGCTAATAAAAATTTCTGCCCTTAGCTGAAGCTGGCCAATCAGAGTGCTTGGAGTAGCCTGTCACTCAAAGCTCTCCATTCTTGAGGAGACTCGACTCTTCACCTCCTTGTACTCTGAAGGTACAGCATTTTGAAGCCTGTTTTAAGGGCTGTCCGTCACAGTGACCTTGGACCAGTCATATACTCTCAGCCTACACTACTTCCCAGGGTTGTTGTGAGGATGAAATGGAGGATGGGGAGAATGATGTCAACTCCTTTGGGTCCCCACGGAGGGGAAGTAAAGAGTTCTCCAAATTCATATTTCAGAAACTTGAAATCTCAAAACTGATCTCTCAAAATCTATACATTCACCCAAGTGTGCCCTTTTGCAAACTTTACTTTTGCTCTAATAAGAATTATTCCAGGGACCAAACAGTCACAACGGTTGTATTTGATTCATTCCAGAAAAAGATCCAGTTCCCAGAAACCATTTCATTATCACATTTTTTTTAATTGCCAAAAGAAACTAAGCTACTTTTTAAACACCCAGACTGATATCATTCATGTGGGACATTATTAAGTGCAGTATTATCAAGTAGATTACACTCTTATTACTTGAGAACGCTAATTATAGCATTTGTGGTTTCATGTTAATATGATACAAGCACTGTTATTTGGAATATTACAGACGGGCACCCTGACGTCTTGGTATAAATGCTTCAGGCTCTCTTTATAATAAATTGCGGCTGTAGGGGGAGAGGAAGGGGGAGAAATCTACATGCGCGCTTATTAAAATAAAGTTTTAAAAAATGTAGGAAAACATCTCCCAGCTTTGATTTTTATCCTTTTTTTTTTTACATTTTGGACCATCTTTCTATCTTCCCTATCTGCATTTTTTTAGCAGCAGTATATGTAATTTGAATTTGATTGCGGCAGACCTGAACACCAGCTACTTTGATTAAGTCTGAGTGATTAGAGAAAAATCATATATATATATATATATGAGTATATCATGCCTACATAAATCTCAGCACTGTGGAGGAAGGCTGAGGGTCATAAGTATGCTTGATTAGAAGCAACTTCATTGAAATCAATTGGACTGATGGGCTCACAGCCTGAACTTAATCGTGTTTGCTCAGAAATAATTCTCATTGATTTCAAAAAGACTTACTTCCAAGGATATTTAGGATTCCACCAAAATGGCATGCTGGTAACTTCAGTTCTGAGTGCCTCCTCATGGACTTGAGAAGTGGTGATGGAGCGAATATGTCCTTCTTACATTGCTTGCATAAATATATGTTTTGTACTTGAGGACCAGGATGACTTTATAAAAAAAAAACCCAAAACCCTTCTAGCACTAGAACAATAAAGAAGAAATGGAACGAATCTCCTCCCGGAATTGTCCTGTGATAGCGAATCTTTCCCGAATATTTCGTGTGTGGTTAAATGTTTTGCGAATATGTGCTACTTCGTGTATCAGCACTGGGATGGTAAAGATGGTAGAGTAGCAATCCACTGGAGATGGGTACCTGACAGCTGACATTCAGTAGCAATCACAGTTTGGTAAACTCTCTGGCTGAGTTCAGACTGGCGGTTTGCCCCCGATACAGGCATGTTTCAGAAACGTTCCACAACCAGATTAAAGGGGCCGTTCACACAGGCACATCTGTCAGGCGTTCCCCAGCTGTACTCAAACTGCCTTGTAACGCTTCGTTCCCGAGTTTAAAAGATACCTGGCGAAAGTGGTATCAAACCCTGGAAAGTGCGATTATCCTGTGTTGATCCCACACCAACAAAGTGTGAACACCAAAAGCCGTGTTTTTTTAATTATTATTTAAAGATTTTTATTGCTTTTAGACAAACGTTTAACAGTAAAATCGAGAACAGTGTAAAATTATGCTTAAATACACACATCTTAACATATGTAAATTTTGCATATTTTCAAGTAATTATGTTCAGAACTGCTTCTTTTTAGAGCTTTGGACAACTTACATTGTAACAAACCTCAAAAGATGGATGTGGGACAATACTTTTGTAACTTAATCGAAGCGATCTACTCAGAGCAAAGAGCAAAACTAAATGTTAACAAAGATCTGACAGAACACTTCAAAGTACAAAAAGGAACAAGACAGGGTTGTCCCCTGTCACCTTTACTGTTTATTTGGGTGTTGGAAATATTATTACAAAAAATTCAAGAGAACGTTGAGATAGAAGGTTTGACACATAAAGGTTTCAAATATAAATACAGAGCATTCGCAGATGATGTCATGTTTATAGTAGAAAACCCAAACGAGAAACTTCCATTACTATTTGAAAAAATAAACGAATTTGGGGAAGTGGCAGGGTTTTACGTGAATAAAAATAAAACAAAACTTATATGTAAAAATATGATAAAACAAAAACAGAAGGAACTACAAGAATTGGTGCAATGCGAAGTGGTCAAGAAAACAAAATACTTAGGGATTGAGTTAACTGCGAAAAATGTAGATTTGTATAAGAACAATTATGAGAAACTATGGAATAAGCTAACTCAAGACTTTAAAAAATGGGAGACAATGAACTTATCGCTGATGGGAAGAATTTCAGTAATAAAAATGAATGTCTTACCACGACTGATGTTCCTGTTCCAAACAATTCCAATATTACACAAAACAGATTTGCTGTCTAAATGGCAACAAGAACTTTCTAAATTTGTTTGGGCAGGGAAGAAACCAAGAATAAAAATGAAAATACTTTGTGATGCCAAAGAAAGAGGAGGACTGCAATTACCAAACCTGAGACTATATTATGAAGCAGTTTGTTTAACTTGGATGGAACAATGGGTAATATTAGACAATAAGAAACTGCTGACATTAGAAGGACACGATTGCAGGTTTGG
>NW_015165964.1:79606-89295 GCF_001447785.1 Gekko japonicus
TGAGGTGGGTGGGGCTGAGAGAACTCTGACACAAACTGCTCTTTCTCAAGGACAGCTGTGCCAGAGCTTGTGACTAACCCAAGGTCACATCAGCAGGTGCAAGTGGAGGAGTGGGGAATCAAACCCGGTTCTCCCAGATTAGAGTCCGCACACTTAACCAGATTAGAGTCCGCACACTTAACCACTACACCAAACATATATTAAAACATATATACAGTGAAGTAGCTAAACAAGGAAAATAAATAATAATAATAACGGTGCAACATACATTTGAAAAACACACTACAGGAATTAAGGATAATGTTACCATATTTGTGTACAGAAGATATGTATTCATGAGCCTTCGGTTCAATAGGAAAAAAAAAAACCTTTTTAAATCCACTTATAGAATTGGGACCATTCAGAGGAGATAAATTGTTGTTGAGATAGATAAGCGCACAAGTGCATATCTCCAGATTATGAAAAAGAAAGCCGTGCCTTACAGCCACGCCTCCCGGCCAACAGTGTGAATGCTCCCTTGTGCCTCTGCCCGGTATGCTCCCACATCAGTCACTGTAGTGTGAATGGGAAAACCTGGAACAGTTTGTTCTGGCTCTTTTTTGCCACGACTCCCTCCGCTTCAAACTGCCAGTGTGAACTCAGCCTCTGACATGCAACTATCTCACTTTGACAGTACCTTATTGCTGACATGAGGTAGCAATGGACATTGGACAATGTCTGACAATTACCAGTCGATATTTCAGAGCTTATCTGACAGCTGATAGCCTAAGCAGCCCATAGTCAATAATACCTGGCTTGCATTTCATAAATTTCATTCCAGCTGTTTATTCATTTAACCAACCAAGAAACACCTTGAACAAGAGAAGAAACTAAGCAAGATTTCAGATCTGTATGTCAAATTTTAAAATTTTGATAATTGAATATCACGTGTTGATGTTAGCTTGATATCAGAATCTAAGTTGCAAAACTTTAAAATGCATTAAAGGATTAATTCATTTGAAATATTTTCTTTGGTTCTGGAGGAAATTCGGAAAAGACTAGAGAACAAACATGGTCCTTAACTGCTATGCTCTTCTACCCAATACAACCATGGTTTGGACTCTTCCATTCTTTCTCTTTCTATCCTCGCCCCATTGTTCCTTCAGTTACTTCACTCCCTGCATCTCTCCCATCTTCATCCTTCCCCAACCATTTATCCAATTGTTTTTTCCCCTTTCATTTATTTTTTTTTTATTATTTTTTTGCACATATTGCAGGAGTCAATTTGCAGGGTCAATTTTTTATCAGTATAGGCTAGCAAGAGTCAATTTACTGTTCTAGATTCCACAGCTGTACCAATGCAGAAAGTATTCTATACAGCATAAACACAATTTTTCCCTGTGGCCTCTTTTCAAAACATAATTTTTGTTGTGCATGCTGAGTCCCTGGGCACACAGGAACCCCTCATGAATACGTGAAACTGCCTTATACTGAATCAGACCTTTGGCTCATCAAAGTCAATATTGTCTCCTCAGACTGGTAGCGGCTCTCCAAGGTCTCAGGCAGAGGTCTTTCACATCACCTCCTGCCAGATCTTTTAACTGGAGATACCTGGGATTGAACCTGGGACCTTCTGCATGCCAAGCAGATGTGCTACCAACTAGGAAGGAAGGAAGGAAGGAAGGAAGGAAGGAAGGAAGGAAGGAAGGAAGGAAGGAAGGAAGGACATCTTGTATCAAATGCAATGAAGTCTACTTTCCAGCCGAGGAAATCCAATTCTTGTTTAGATAGACAATAACCTGAGGTGCACATTAGCAACATTTCTGCCTGCAGTCAACTGGTTATCCACTCTGAACAAGTGAATCTCATCATTGCCCTCTAATTTTCTTTGCTCAGCTAGGTCTGCTGCAAAAGAGTGTTCCATATCACCCTGCATGTTTTCTGTCATTCATTCCATCTATTCTGGAAACAGTTAAAGGAAATTCTATCGGCTCATCTCCTGCCTGCCTGTCTTCATCCAGCGGGAGGCATATGACCAGTTCAACAGCATCAGCCTGAGGTGACCACATTGATCCAAAACAAAAAACAAAACAAAAACAAAAGCAAAGTAATAGCTTTTTTATTGGTTCCAACCAAAACAGCATTATTCTAGGTTGGGAAATTTCTTCATAGGGAGGGTGGGGTTTGAGAAGGGGTAGGACCTCAGCGGGGACCATAAAGTCCACCCTCCAAAGCAGCCTTTTCCCCTGGGGAATAGATTTATGTAGTCTGGAGCAATGTTCCCTGTAAGCTATGGAGCTCTGTGAGCAAAGATTCTACTCTGTGAGCTACTGGCATTAACGCAGTGAGCAGGAGATTTGGCTGCTGCATAAATTAGTTTGCTTTGGAGCCATCCTTCCTGAGCTAAGACAAAAATGTGTGAGCCAGAGGCTAAAAACCTGTGAGCTAGCTCACACCAACTCAGCTTAGAGGGAACACTGGTCTGGAGATCAGTTGCAATTCTGGGAGATCTCCAGGCCCCGTCTGGAGCAACCTTAACAATGCGTCGTGGAAACCTTCAACTTTTCCAGAGCTCTTCAACAGGCTGGATGTTGAAGAGGAGGATGGACAGAAAAAGATGTCCCAGGTCATGATCCTATGACCTCCTGTAAAAATCCCGTGCGGAACACTGTATGTAAAGTGCCGTCAAGTCACAACCAATTTATGGCGACCCCGAAGGGTTTTCAAAACGAGAGGCTAACAGAGGTGGCTTGCCATTGCTTGCCTCTGCAACATGACCCTGGGATTCCTTGGTGGCCTTCCTTTGCCCACCCACTGAAGCATCCGCCTCCCTCTCTACTGACTTCATGTCTTTCCAAAGCAGAGAGAGGTCGTCATGTAGAGCAAAGCAAAATCTAGGGGGGGAAAGCCCCATCATACCTTTTCTTAAGAACCCACTAAAATAGCACCAAACCCTTACCTGGAGGGCCCAGGCTAGGCCTGTCTCATCAGATCTTGGAAGCTATGCAAGGTCGGTCCTGGTGAATATTTGGATGGGAAACCACCAAAGCACTCCAGGGTTTCTATGCAGAGGCAGGCAATGGCAAACCATGTTTGTTTTACCTGGAAAACACTGTAAGGCCACCATGAGTGGGGGGTGCGACAGCACTTTCCACACACAAAATAACACCGAACCATGTACAAGTGCCGGTGGAAGAGTTTCGGCACACTCGAAAGCTCGCACACAGTTTTGTGTTGTTTCGGTTGGCCGTAGCAAAAGGTATCGCGTAGGTTTTGATTTTCGATCTCGAAGCCTGCCTCTGCCATCGTATGGGCAGGGACCTTTTCTATCTGATGGTTGACAGACTTGGACAAACACACTCACTCACCTGGACTGGTTTGTTCTCCTGACAAGTTTTGTGTGTCCTGTCAGGGTTCACTTAGACAACGTTCAATGCTTACCTGCGTGCCAATTTGCTCCTGGCTAGCGTGTCATTGGAGCCGCAAATTCTTTCTCTGCAGGGACATTGCCGAGGGAGTCAAGGTGTTGGGCATGATGACTGAGCTGAAACGGGGCCTCAGATAAATGATATCCAAGTGTTGGCTCTTGGTCTGAGTTTGGGTGTGTTACCTGGAGCCGTTGTGGATTCCAGGTGGGGTTTTCCTGCCAGCCAGGCTGAAGACATGAAGCTGCCTTATGCTGAATTGCTCAAGTGGTCAGTCTGGGTCAATGCTATCTACTCTACCAGGGAGCAGGTCTCCGGCATCTTAAAAAAGGGTCTCCCCATGTCTTTCTATCTGCGAAATCCTTTTAAACTGGTGGCTATGCCTGGGATCTTGTGCATGCAAAGCTTTCCTGGGAAAAGAAGAAGAGAAGAGATTGGATGTATACCCCGCCCTTCACTAGTCAAAGGTGTCTCAGAGCGGCTTACAAACTCCTTTCCCTTCCCCTCCCCATAACAAACACCCTGTGAGGTGGGTGGGGCTGAGAGAGCTCTGACAGAAACTGCTCTTTTTCAAGGACAGCTCTTATCAGAACTACGGCTTGCCCAAGGTCATCCAGCCAGGTGCAAGTGGAGGAGTGGGGAATCAAACCCGGTTCTCCCAGATTAGAGTCCGCGCACTTAAACACTACACCAAACTGGCTATCTTGATTTGAAGAAGAAGAGATTGGATTTATACCCAACCCCTCACTTGGAGTCTCAGAGTGGCTTACAAACTCCTTTCCCTTCCCCTCCCCACAACAGACACCCTGTGAGGTAGGTGGGGCTGAGAGAGCTCTGACAGAACTGTCCTTGAGAGAACAGCTCTGACAGAACTATGACTTGCCCAAGGTCATCCAGCAGCTGCAAGTGGAGGAGTGGGGAATCAAACCCGGTTCTCCCAGATTAGAGTCAAGGCACTTCACCACTACACCAAACTGGTGTCGAGAGCAGCAGAAGTTCAGTTCCAGGTCTTCTTGGATAACTCATGTGCTCTGGACCATAATAGTCTGGTTTCGTAGGACTGCCAACTCCAGGTTCAGAAATACCTGGGCATTAGATGGTGGAGCCTGGAAGGGTGGGGTTTAGGAAAGGGAGGGACGTTTGTAGGGTATAATGCCTCGCAGTCCACCTTCCAAAGCAGCCGTTTTCTCCAGGAGAAGTGGAGTAAATGTCTTAAATAAATAAATACCAAATAATCTATGAAGTCTGGAGATTTCAGGAGCTAAGCAGGGTCGTCCCTGGTTAATGCTTGGATGGGGGACCACCCAGGAAGTCCAGGTTTGCAAAGCAGAGGCAGGAAATGGCAAACCACCTCTGCTCATCTCTGGCTTTAAAAATCTTATTTATTTTATTTTATTTATTTTATTTTTTGTATTTGTATCCCACCCATCTCGCAAGCAGGCTCAGGGCAGGTCACATCCTCTTCAATAATGCAGTAACGTTTAAAACACAATAAAACATTTACATTATAAACATTTAAAATCAGTAGTTATAGCTGCTGGTGAAAATTCCGACCCATTCATACTGATGGATATGGCCGGCTGCTGGTAGATGGATAGCCAGCAGATAGGAGACAGCAACCTCGGGGAGGCCATATGTGGACGCCCGGTGCCAGAAGTCACATGTGACTTGATGGCACTGTCCATCACCAATCGGCCTTGAGTTCCAGTCAGAAAAATGGACTATACATCAGGTAAGTAAATCCTCCGGTATATATAATTCTATTTTGGTCATGGACTCCCCTGAACATTCCAACACGCTCCAAAATCAGTTCGCTCTCTGATCTGTCATTCAGAGGGTCTCCCTATCCACTGGCTGCTTTGCCTGAGTCCTGCCTCTAACATTCTAAACCGTTGGCTGTTCCTCTCCCCCACACAGCCAATCAGAACACAGAGGTCGTTTGCATTTGTGGCCTCACTGGCCTTTCCCTCTAACATTCTGAACAGTTTGCTGTTGATGTTCTGAGGTAAAATAAATTTCCCCTTCGTGTCTGTTGGGGGAAACCATGGTTGCAAATCTCCAGGTGAGGGCTAAAGATCACTCAGAATTACAACTGCTTTCCAGATGGCAGAGATCAGTTCCCCTGGAGAAAACGGTGGACTCTGTGTCCGTATATCCTGCTGAGATGGCCCCTGTATGACAGCCAATGTGACGTAGCAGTCAGGGCTTCAGCTATTAAAACTGATGTCCAGATGACCCAGATCAGTTCTCTTGGAGACAATGGCTGCTTTGGGCAGTAGATTCTATGGCATTATACCCTGCTGAGGACCCTCCCCACCTAAAATCCTGCCCTCCCCAGGCTCTACCCCTCAAATCTACAGGTATTTCCCAACCCAGAGTTGGCAACCGTGTAATCAGCTATGGAACTACTTTCCAGACCCTTGGAACCCAGAAAACATGGCACTGGAGGAGGTGCTTTTCTACCTTAGCTGCCACTGCATAACACCCCCCTCCCCCTCAAAAAAATGTCAGAGGTGGAGAGAACCATATCTGTTACCATGAGGCTGTCCTCCCATTCTACCCACTTGGGGCAGCAAAATGACTTGAGGCAGCCCTGCCTTATAGGTAAGCAGAAGGAAAGAAACATGGCTTGCCTCCCTCCATTTTCCGCTTCGCTCTGACGCCCCACCAGCCAGTCGGGACACTCATCTGGAGCTTCCTTCTAGATCTCATTGTATTTCTTCCCACAACGGGCATTACTCCTAGTAAATGTATGAAAGAGAAATTGCCCATCTTGTCTAGGGTTGCCAGCTCAGGATTGGGAAATACCTGGAGATTTTGAGGGTGGAGTCTGGGGAGAACGAGGTTTGAGGAGGAGAGAGAACTAAGCCGGGTGTAATAAGAACATAAGAGAACATAAGAGACGCCAATGTTGGATCAGGCCAAAGGCCCATCCAGTCCAACACTCTGTGTCACACAGTGGCCAGAAATACCAGTGCCATCAGGAGGTCCAGCAGTGGGGCCAGGACATTAGAAGCCCTCCCACTGTTGACCCCCCCCCCAAGCACCAAGAAGACAGAGCATCACTTGCCCCAGAGCCCCTAGCTATACCTTGTGGCTAATAGCCACTGATGGACCTCTGCTCCATATGCTTATCTAATTCCCTTTTGAAGCCGTCCATGCTTGTAGCACCCACCACTTCCTGTGGCAGTGAATTCCATGTGTTAATCATGTGTAATGCCATAGAGTCCACCCTCCAAAGCAGCCATTTGCTCCAAGGGAACTGATCTTTGTATCGTGGAGATCAGTTGTAATAGCAGGTTCTCCAGGCCCCACCTGGAGGTTGGCAACTCTAGTTATGTCCCACTATCGGGATGAATGAGAAGAGGAGGAGGAGGAGGAGATTGGATTTATACCCCACCCTTCATTCAGAGTGATTTACAATCTCCTTCCTCTCCCCACAACAGACACCCTGTGAGCTAGGTGGGGCTGAGAGAGCTCTGCGACAACTGCTCTTGAGAGAACAGCTCTGAGAGAACTGTGGCTGGCCCAAGGTCACCCAGCTGGCTGCATGGGAAGGAGTGGAGAATCAAACCCAGTTCTCCAGATTAGAGTCCGCCACTCTTAGCCACCATACCCAACTGGCTCTACACCAGGAGGGGAGGTTGATTTTGAATGACGAAAATGGTGGTGATGAATGATGAAAATGAAAACTCTTCCTCCTGGCAACGTTGGTGTGATCGTAGCTTCTCCACAGCCACAATGGGACTTTGAAAATGGCTGTTAGAGCCATTCGCGGATTTCCCAGCATCCCATCTCGTCCAGCCTTCGGTCCTGTTTCTTAGGAGCTCCTCCGGGAAAATTGAGGTCAGCGTGCAATCTGTATTCTTCCTTGAGGGGGGGGAATCACAGCTCAATTTTTCTAACCCCCCCTCCACCGATTAAAAAAAAATAGCCCAAGGAGAAGTTTTTTTGGTAGCTGAAAAAAAAAAAGTATTTCTGGGTAATGTACTTTTCCAACGACAGCATAGCATTTTTGTGAGAAAAGCACAGCTTTCAAGCTTTCAAAAAAAGGTTTTGCCAACAGTTGTCTGCTCGGCTTTCCACGAGGCAAACCTGGACCACCCTTATCCCCTTTGGGTCATTCCAATCATGTTATTTTTCCCATAATGCCAGACATAATGGAGTAGGCAGGAAGTGAAAGTAGCTGTTATAAGCCCTGCACTCCTGCCTTTTGTTTGCTTGTCTTTAACTACCTTAAACTACTTCCTCCTCATCGTTATAACAATGGGATGAAATGGCTCTTTTATAAGCGTTCCTGGAGTAAAGGCAGACAGCAAAGGTTGCTGCAACCTATTATTATGACCTTTCTCTCCTCGGTAATTGTTTAGCAATTTGTACCTGGAGAACCCATGCGGCGCATGGTGTGCCACACAAGATACAGGGAAAGAGGGTTTAGGGACAGCGCGTATAATTATTAAGTCCTGCTATTACAGGGGAGCGAAACTCGGGTGCTTTAAAAAAGCATCAGGTTGGAAGAGCAATGCGGGGATTAATTACTCTCTGTGTATAATAATTATCATAAGAATAATAATCAGAAGGGACTAATGAGCATTTTTTTAAACTGTGGGGATTCTATCTTTCTCTGTAACGTCTCGTGGCTCCAGACATCTGGTCTTTCAGAGGTAGACTGCCTCTAAAAGAGGAGGTCCTGTTTAGTTAGCGTGGTCATTATAGCTGTCCTCCGTGAGTCTGGCTGACCAAAAAAATGGAGCCGTGGCTCAGTGGTCAGACATGCAGAAAGTCTCAGGTTCAATCCACGGCATCTCCAGTTGAACGGAAGGAGGAGGAGGAGGAGAGTTGGATTTATACCCCAACCTTCACTCGGAGGCTCAGAGCGGCTTACAAACTCCTTCATTTAAAGCCTACATACGTGTGGCCAGCCCTGACCTAGGTAGCCCAGACTAGCACGATCTCATCAGATTTCAGAAGCTAAAGGGATTTCCAGTTTTGGCGTGTTGATGGTGGGCATGCTCCTCCGAAGCGCTGGAGGGAGCAGCCCATGACCCGGCAGCAGGGAGGGGGTCTGGCTGGTTCTGGACTCCCCCTGGAGCCCTTGTAGAGGGCTCTCAGCCTGGGGTACTGGGGGTGACTCTCCCAAGGCCAAGGCCAAAGGATCGCGGCTCCCCCCTGCCCTTATAAGTCCCCGCCGCCACGGAACCATTTTGGGCTTGAAATGAGCCTACCGGATCAGCGAGCAGCTGACCCTGTGAAAACAAAAAGACTTTCTCTTAACTGATGAAGTGAAGCATGAGTAAGATGCCAGCCCGGGTGCCCCTGAGAAAAAGTGGAGGGGGGGAAAGCTACCCACCCCTTGAAAATGGCAAAGATTTAAAAGCATTGGAGGGGGCAGAAAGTGGTGGTGTTTGAGCAGACGGCTGAATTTAATCAGTACAATGCCAGACTGTTAAGGTGTTAAAGCAAATAAACTTCTAAAGACTTAAGCGAACTTTTACAAAACATAAACAATGTCTTTTTGGGCTGAAAAGATGGAAGCGAAAGCAAAACTTCAACAAGGAACTGCCAGCTCAACACGTCCGGTTTCTAAACCGGAAGTGAACTTTGACTTTGCAGGCATGCTGGATACTGCATTGTGACCTCTGGTGGCTCAGATGATTAACATCAGCAAGACCTTAGAGTATTTACAAAAACTGCTAAAAGAATCCAACAAAAGAACAGAGGCAGTTGAAAACAAGACTAAAGCAATTGACCAAAGACTGGAAGTTGTGGAAAAAGAAAGATCTTCAGATAAAACTCAGCTTTTGCAGCTACAAATGGAAAAATCTTCATATGTGTTGAGATTTCAAGGAGTGCCAGAAGACAAATCCGAGAATCTGAAAGAAATCCTTAGTGAAGCGCTTGCACCAGTGACAGGCATCAAGGCGGAAGTATTACAAAGCGAAATGGATATGATGTAGCAGACATATTCAGAATTTATTAAGAAGAAAAAATCTGCCTGGTGAAATATACGTCAGATTCTCTAAGAGATCTATAAGAGATGCAATATTGAAAGCAACATCTGGGACTACACTGAAAATCAAAGAAGAAGACATCAGAATACTGAAAGACATTTGAGATAGGGAAGAAGAGAAAACAATACAAGAATTTAACCACCTTTCTACAGGAAAATACCACTACCTACCGATCGATACTACCTGAAGTCTTGATGTTCAACTACAAAGGCAAAAAAGGAAAGATTGACTCTTTTACTAAAGCGAAGCAGTTTTTGAAAAGACATCAAGAACC
>NW_015165964.1:91506-93289 GCF_001447785.1 Gekko japonicus
GAAAAATAGATTCTTTTGAAGTATGGTGCTGGAGGAGACTCTTGAGAGTCCCTTGGACTGCAAGAAGAACAAATCAGTCAATCCTAAAAGAAATCAACCCTGACTGTTCCCTGGAAGGCCAGATAATGAAACTGAAGCTCAAATCTTTTAGCCACCCAATGAGAAGGGAGCACTCACTGGAGAAGACCCTGATGCTGGGAAAGATTGAAGGTCAAAGAAGACAGGGACGGCAAAGGATGAGATGGTTAGACAGTGTCATAGATTCAACAAACATGAAATTGAACAGACTTCAGGGGACGGCGGAAGACGGCGGGAAAGCTCAGGAAAGGGGAAAGCATGTTGGGCCATCGCAGACAACTGCAAATCTTTTCAGGCTTTGAAGTGTATCCTTCCCCCCCCCCTTCCTTATCTTTCTGGAGACAACCTGCTTACAGAAGCCTATTTTCTCTTTATCCATTGCAGGAGTGGGCGTACCGATAAGTATACACATGCAAGGTTAATGCCATACACGAGAACTGTGCCTCGAGAAATTTGTGCCTATCACTTCGACAAAATTAAAGGAAGGTAAACAGGCATTCCCCATTAACACGGGAACTGTTGGAGAAGACATTATCGTTGTTCCAGCTCAGCAAACAACCCAATTATTGTTTTTCCCGCTGCTTTATTAGAGCGCCAGAATTTGGAAAATCGTCTGGGAGGCAAGCTGAATTTTAAAGTGAAGCTGAAAGAGTATAAAATTAAGTTGTCAACACGGAGGGGGGGGACACTCGATGCTGAAGGAATATGGGGGAGGACCTTTGCCCCCCTTCTTGTCTTCGCCCACCCAGCCCCCTCCCCTCCCAGTCCCATATAGACTCAGGGAACCTTGCTAGAGGCTGGGGAACAAACTTTGAGTCATTCCTTTCTGGCGATGTCAGATTTCCAAGCACACTATTAGCGAGCGTATGTGTCAACTGCACCATCAGCCAACATATCATTGCTGTTTCAAACTGTTACCAGCGCTGTTGACACAGAATATTGTGTCTGTCGACAGCTCCAATTAGTTGGCGTGTCTAACGACTGACAGTACAATCCACTTTTGTTTATGAAGACGGTGTGAGCGGTATCTCACTCTCACAACCTCCAGTGGCAGACAGATAGGTAGAACTATATAATCATCAATGGAAGTGGGTGATATCCCGCCTTGCAAATCGGCACGCGCAGAGCTGAGCCAACGGCCCTTTTGTCTGCTGGCGGCAATGACGGGGAAGATTCCTCCCAGCTGTCAAGTTATGAGAATGAATATGTATAAAATGCATTTGATATATACATCCAAGGTTTTGTGTGTCTGTGAGTGTGTGCACGCGCATGGCAAAGATTCTTTTCTTCTTTTCTGGGGTGGGAAAGAAAGGAAAGGAGTGCAAAAAAACCCCCCCACACAACACAACCCACGGAGATCATTTTCTCTAGATATTACGTAAGGGAAGTGCCGTTCTGGATCTCAACTTGATTTTCTTTTTATCGGCGGGTCCTGCATCAATTTTTATGCAGCCGTTTGGACCTGCCTTGCACCAAGTCAGAATGTTGATCCATCCAGCTCAGCAGGATCTACCCTGAATTGGTATGGGGGCTCTCCAAGGCCTTCCCCAGCTCTGTTACCTTTGGACGCTCAGAATCAAACTAGGAACCTTCTGTACGCAAAGCATGCGCTCCACCATCTTCCTAGATGCAAATCATAATGTGTTAATAAGAATTATACAGAACCACATATGACCAGCCCTGACCTGGATAGCTCAGGTTAGCC
>NW_015165965.1:0-8942 GCF_001447785.1 Gekko japonicus
CTCACTCTTCTGTTCTCATTGCATATTGTCCTTTAATGTCAAAAGTTTAAAAAGGGGAGGTCGCGGCTACTGCAGCATGAAATCCAAGCTGCTTCTCTTCTTCCATCTGCATCGGGGCAAAACGGTCTCTCCCCCGCTAACCGCCGTTGCGGGGGGGACCGGAGAAGCCTCTTGCGCCAGGTCTCCCTCCAGGAGATCGGGTGGAGTCCAACATGGTCGACGAAGACAGGGAGGGAACTCCAAAAAAAAAAAGCAAAAAAGGTCGGGGAGATCAGGAAGCGTCCTAAAAACACCCGCAGTGCTGTGCCATTTTCCAGGAAGTCCCGGATACAGACTAAATTTTTCAATAGCAGAATTGGAATTTTCCTGCCTCTGCAATCCCACTGCAGCCCACTGATCTCTACTAAATGCTGCTCTTTGTGGTCAAGGAACCCTGTGATGCACTAGGCTGGAGACCAGTGGAAGTTTCCTCTTCTTCTTTTTTTACTGCTCTGAGATTTCTTCCTATCACTGTGGTTCCCTTGAGTGGAATGAAGGTAACTCCATAGAACAGCCTGAGCAGCTCTCCCTTGGACTCTGCTTTTCACAATCTCCTTTCCCTTCCCCTCCCCAGGACAGACACCCTGTGAGGTAGGAAGGGCTGAGAGAGCTCTGAGAGAACTGCCCTTGAGATAACAGCTCTGAAAGAACTTGTGACTGACCCAAGGCCACACCAGCAGCTGCATGTGGAGAAGTGGGGGATCAAACCCAGTTCTCCCAGATTAGAGCTCGTGCTCCTAACCACTACACCAAACTGACTCTCAAGCAGACATGAAGCTCAGTTCTGTTGGAGTAAGCAACTCAGCATGACTGCACATGGGGTAGGGGACGTTACATTGATCTAAGGGTATGTGAGTGTTATCTCTTTAATGGGAGTCCTCTCTTTGTTCTTAACGGGGGAACTGCTCTCTGATCCCTCCTGTGTGCCCTTTGTTCTAGCTCACTCTGCACATGGCTTTTCACAGAGTCAGATGCATTCCCAGCTCTCTCCTGTAAAAGCCAGATTCTTACCACCGCATATAGTGTTGCCAGCCTCCCCCCCCCCAGCAATACAACGAGAGAATCACAGGACAGAAAGCAAAAATAATACAAAAAACACAGTGATTGAATTTTACAAATATACTCTAATGTAACTCTTGAAGGTTTCAAGGTTCCATTCACTATATATAGCATATAATCATAGATCACAAGTGCAATTAGAAATACAGCACCGTTGATTTCAATGAAAATTGTTTAGGAGACCTGCAATACCAAACCTCAGTTAGACAAGGATCCACATGCAAGAAATTCAAGAGGCTTCAAACAGTCCAAGAAATGTATTTCATATCCAATAGTGCTTCATGGAATAATAACTGTCTTGTTCTTTGAATAGCTATATCTTCAAATGCTTCTTTAGAGATTTAAAGTGCTGTATGCTCCGTGCCTGGTGTATGCATAAACATCCAAATTATAGAAAAGCAATAATCCCTCTAGCAGAATCTGACAGCATATAGTTTCCGTTTCACAAAGACTTCCTCATAGATGAAAAATTACATCTCACTACAAAATAGAATACATATTTTGAATTATACATGATCTATTAAAACAGTACATAATACAGTGAAAATATGTCACTCTTGTCGCACACACAATTTTTTTGAACATTTTGTTCATACAAACAACTTACCTGGTTCACAAGAGAAAAAAAAAGCACTTATATCATGCAAAATAAACAGGAGGTCTCTCTATATATTCTTTGTTACAGTAACCTTATTCATACAAATTCACAAGCAGCCCAATTGCTTGCACCAGCCTAATAGCTTGCATCTGCTACATAGTACTCTTAAAGGAAACTACACAGACATGCCAAAATACCTATTTCTTACAAATAACATGAAAAAAATCAATGTTAGAGTTGAGTCCCGATGGAGTAATCGTATTTAGAAGAAGAAGAGGAAGAGATTGGACTTATACCCCGCCCTTCACTACCCAAAGGTGTCTCAGAGCGGCTTACAAACTCCTTTCCCCTCCCCACAACAGACACCCTGTGAGGTGGGGTGGGGCTGAGAGAACTCTGACACAAACTGCTCTTTTTCAAGGCCAGCTGTGCCAGAGCTTGTGACTGACCCAAGGTCACATCAGCAGGTGCAAGTGGAGGAGTGGGGAATCAAACCCGGTTCTCCCAGATTAGAGTCCGCATACTTAACCACTACACCAAACTGGCTCTCAGTATATCCAGTATATCCAGTATATATTAGAGTGTATATCCAGAAGATTCCTTGTTGCAATAGCACCCTCTGAACATCCTCAATCACCCCAGAGTTGGCTTGATATTTGTAAATTACAAAGGACCTCATATCATCCATAGTATGTCCTGTTTCCATAAAATGGTGGACCATTGACGCCTCCCACACCCCATGTTCAATTCGAGAGTGATGTTCGCAGATATGGACTTTCACTGAATGGGTTGTTCTGCCCACATACAAATAATTGCAGGAATAGGGCACGACCTACACCACATTATGACTGTAGCAATTACTAAAGGTTCTTAAATGTGCCCTATTTGGCCAATATCCAATTTGCCCTATTTGGGCAAATTAATAGAGAGGGTGGTGGTGATACAGTTGCAGAGCTTTCTGGATGACACTTCCATGCTAGATCCCTATAACTATATTTATTTATTTATTTATTTATACCTTCGGCTTATATACCGATAATTATAATATAATTCAATATAATTCAAAAATTATATCAGTAAGTTCTAAGGGAAAATAAGTTGGTGGATCAGGAACGGATCATGTACTCAATCCCAAAGAACAACTTTTTCAGATGTAGTGATAGCCGCATCATTATGGCATTGAAAGCTGTGATCATTGGCAATGGTAGAACCCACTGATATTGGCATTGAAAGCTGTGATCATTGGCAATGGTAGAACCCACTGATATTGGCATTGAAAGCTGTGATCATTGGCAATGGTAGAACCCACTGATATTGGCATTGAAAGCTGTGATCATTGGCAATGGTAGAACCCACTGATATTGCCACTGAAAGCTGTGATCATTGGCAATGGTAGAACCCACTGATATTGCCACTGAAAGCTGTGATCATTGGCAATGGTAGAACCCACTGATATTGCCACTGAAAGCTGTGATCATTGGCAATGGTAGAACCCACTGATATTGGCATTGAAAGCTGTGATCATTGGCAATGGTAGAACCCACTGATATTGCCACTGAAAGCTGTGATCATTGGCAATGGTAGAACCCACTGATATTGGCAATGAAAGCTGTGGTCATTGGCAACGTGTGTGCGTGTGTGTTAGTGTGTGTGCATGTACCTGTGCCAAGTCAGCTCCACCACACTTTGCACAGGGCTGCAATTTGTATGGGGAGGAGTCTTCTGGCAGTTTTTTTGGTCTTGTGCCACTAAATTGGAAAAATGGGGGGGGGTATTTTCCCTAATGCCCGAGTGCAGCTGCACATTAACATTAATTTCCTGCCCTTCCTTGCAAATTTGCATGGTTTTCTCTTTGCAATTCTCTAATTTGATCCTGTACGCTGGTCATGATCTTGGCAGTTTCTTAAAGCCTCTCCTGTGTGGATTGTACTGTTCCTCCAAATGGATCTATCCCAAACGATTCTTAAGTTCACAGAAGGTCCATGTGGTTCAGCCGCCATTTTAATGTTAGGCTTCCAGAGACTGCCGAAATGGTTCCCCTCCAAACTTTGCTCACTGAAGCATTAAAGGCTTTTTAAAGCTTTAGGCTTCCCATCCCAGTGTCTGTCTCTATTTACATCTCATGTCAATTTCATTCCCTGCTGATGACTCCCGCCTTATTTTGTTTGCATGTAGCACTGAAATCTTTTTTGTTTGTTTGTTTTGCTCTGGGGTGTCAGCAAGCTGCCAAAGAACTCTGTGTGGTATACAACCTTCCCTGTTTAGGGTCCCCCCCCCTCCCTCATGTTGCTTAGTGATACCCAACTGCGCATGCTTGCTGGCATAATGAATCGAACGTTTGCTTGTCTCATGCATTCCTTTCTATGAACGCTAGTGCTGCTTTGAACTATGGTAATCAGCAAGGTCACAGGTGCGGGGAAGAGTCGGCTTCGCTTAGTCTATAATGAACTAGAGTGTGAGAAGAGCTTAATTGTTTATCTTTTAGGAACCGTTGATTCTCAGGCTATGGGCGCGAATATGAGAGTCCACCCGCGCGAGCGGGAACAATGTCCATTGGTTATTGACAGTATGAATCTGCTTTATTATTCTTTGCCCCGACCGTTGCAGTTATTCCAAACAGTGAACTTGTTCCTGCTTCATCATGGCTTCAATAAAATAATACTTTGCTACAAATGTGTATTTGATTGACAGCTGTGGGGATCGGACATGGGGACACTGCCGTTTGCCTCCTCTCCGACCCCCCTTTCAAGTCAATACCAGCAGGGAACTAAAACTCATGTCTCTCCTTTTGAACTTCCCTCTATCATTTTGTTTTATTCTTATTCAGAGATCTGAGACCCATGCTGCTTGTCAAAACATTTAAAAATTAAGAACAAGGGGGAAATGGCGCTTGTACACCGATGAAGAGGGGAGGGTGGCAGACGGTGTAGAGTGGGCGGAAGAACCTTGATGTGGGCAGGGGAGTGACCTTTGAGAGGTGGCAAAAGGGCAGGGAGGAAATCTGAAAGAATCCGTATGCTTTTGAATTACCTTCAGCTTGGGAGTGGAACAAGGGGGAAATCAGCACAAAAGCACTCTCAGAAAACCTGGGGAAACAGCAACCCGAAAGCAAACTGAGTGCTGAAGAGAGAAAAAGCAATGCAGCCCAACAGACATGCACGGTGAAAGCATGCATAATAGGTCTCTGACTGGGCAAACTCTGCTATTGTAACTAATACATATCCCCAAGAAATTCAACTCAAAGTTAGGCCTTATTTGCTTCTGAGAACAGGAACATAAAGATCCAGAACACAAGGCCCTGGTTTGTTTGCAAAGTAAGTAATCATGGCTGCGGTCACACGGAGCATTAGCCATGCTACAGAGATGGAAGATAGGTGGATTTTCCGGGTGAGATCAAACCGCAACGTCTGGGAAGTGTGGAGCTCCCATGGCGAACCCGAGGCTTCCCGCCGAAGATGTGTTGTAAAAAAACTAGTACCTCCAAGGTACTAGTTTCCGGAAACCGTGGGGCAAGGGCGGGCATCTGATTACGTTTCTGGTGGTAGCTCGTAGCATCCGGCGCCCACCCATGTCCCATCGCAAAAAGGGTTTTTTCCCTAAGTCTCCACAGGATGCGCACAATTCGGTTAAAACCCCCCCAACCCTGCCGCGCCACTTCTTTGCTGTGCTGCAGGATTGACGTATGATCGGCACCTCCCCCCGAACCACGGGACGTTGGCGGGACGTTTGATCCAGCGGCCGCGCGGTAGTTCGCTCCGGGGCAAACAGCCACCACCTCCCCCGCACGATATCCGGCCCATGTGACCGGGGCTCATATAATCTGGATAAATAAACAAGTATTCCTACTTTCCCAAGCTAGTTTTCCACACAGGAAAGTGGCAGACACTCTCTGTGACAAATCCAATGAATCGCCACAGCATCATGATGCAGTAGTTGCATACATATATTTATTCTATATTTTATATAGAATTGTTTTGGAAGCCACTGGTTAACTTAAATTTAAGGCTTCAGGGAAAAGAGCCAAAAGCATTTAGTTGTTATCATGGTGGCAGTGGAATGTCCCATCAATATGCATCCCACTTATGGTAGGGTTCCCAAGTACTTACCGTGATCCGGCGGGGGAAACATGTTCCCTGGCCAGACTATTCCTCCCTGTAACGCACCATGACGTAGCTAGGAAGTGACGCTGGGTGACGCTCTGGCAATGGGACTGAAAACTCGATGGTACCATAGAGTTTCCAGCCCCATTGCCAGAGCGCCGCCCAGCGTCACTTCCTGGCGCTGGCATGGTGCAGCACGTCTGTTGTCCCCGCAGGAATGATCCTGCGAGGATGTCTGTGTCCCCCGCTGAAGTACTTGGGAAGTCTGTACTTGGGAAGCCTGACTTATGGTGACCTCCTCATGAGATTTTCAAGGCAAGAAACTTTTAGAAGTGCTTTGCCACTGCCTGCCTGAACTTCCTTGGTGGTCTCCCATCCAAGTACTAACCAGGGCTGACCCTGTTTAGCTTCTGAGATCTAGCAAGATCGAGATAGCCTGGGCCATCCCAATCAGGCTGGCTGTAACATGCACCCTAGGCAAACGTATATACCCTGCAAGAACAGTAGCCTCTGGAGGAGTAATTTGCAATGTGGAATCGAAAAGGCCTTAGAAAATGAAACAAAAGCTTATGTAGAGATGTAAGAGTCTGCGTATCTCCATTAACTAACAAAAGGGCAGTAGATAACAGCAAAAACCAGAAGGATTAATCACTTGAGAGGCCTGAAGGAATAGCAGTAAGAAGGTGATCAGAAAGCTGGAAGCAGCTGTGCTTCGAGCAGAAGACACTTTCAAAACTGCAGCCGGAGACCTCAAAGATACCAGGCCTGATTCTTTAGCACAGCAGGATATTGGCACTGTAGAGCCATCAAAATGAAATATATGGCTAATAAATTGAAATACCAAGTAACTGAAATGTAAAAAAGTTTTTAAAATGTTTCTGAGAAATGGTATCGCCAGCAGAGTGGGAAACTTCTTTTGTTATTGTTGTTCAGTCGCACAGTCGAGTCCGACTCTCCGCGACCCCATGGACCAGATCACGCCAGGTCCTCCTGTCTTCCGCCATCCTCTGAAGTTGGCTCAATTTCATGTCCGTTGCATCTATGACACTGTCTAACCATCTCATCCTTTGCCGTCCCCGTCTTCTTTGACCTTCAATCTTTCCCAGCATCAGGGTCTTCTCCAGTGAGTGCTCCCTTCTCATTTGGTGGCCAAAGTATTTGAGCTTCAGTTTCATTATCTGGCCTTCCAGGGAACAGTCAGGGTTGATTTCTTTGAGGATTGACTGATTTGTTCTTCTTGCAGTCCAAGGGACTCTCAAGAGTCTCCTCCAGCACCATAGTTCAAAAGAATCTATTCTTCGGCGCTCGGCCTTCCTTATAGTCCAACTCTCACAGCCATACATGACTACTGGGAATACCATTGCTTTGACCATGCGGACTTTTGTTGGCAGGGTGATGTCTCTACTTTTTATCATGCTGTTTAGGTTCGCCATCGCTTTCCTCCCAAGGAGCAGGCGTCTTTTAATTTCATGGCTGCAGTCACAGTCTGCGGTGATCTGGGATCCCAGGAACGTGAAGTCTGTCACCACTTCCACGACTTCCCCTTCTATTTGCCAAGGAGTGATGGGGCCGGATGCCATGATCTTAGTTTTTTTGATGTTGAGCTTCAAGCCCACTTTTGCGCTCTCCTCTTTTACCCTGAGCAAGAGGCTCTTTAGGTCCTCTTCACTTTCTGCCATTAGAGTGGTATCGTCTGCATATCTGAGGTTGTTGATCTTTTCCCCCGCAATCTTAATTCCTGCTTGTGATTCATCTAGGCCAGCATTTCGCATGATGTACTCTGCATATATATTAAATAAGCAAGGTGACAATACACATCCTTGTCGTACTCCTTTTCCAATGCTGAACCAATCAGTTGTTCCATATCCGGTTCTAACTGTCGCTTCTTGGCCCTTATACAGGTTTCTCAAGAGACATGTGAGGTGGCCTGGTACTCCCATCTATCTTGTCGCAAATTCAAACGAAGGCATTAAAACTATGCCCAAGAACACCAAGTACATGAAAGAATGTAAGGGACCCAAAGTTATATACTCCTTGGGACCTAGGGTTGCCAACTGTGGGTTGGTAAATTCCTGGATATTTGGGGGGAGGGGAGGGACCTCAGCAGGTGTAATGTCCACCCTCAGAAGCAGCCATTTCCTCCGGGGGAACTGACCTCTGTAGTCTGGATCCAGTTGTAATGGCAGACCTACTGGGCCCTGAGACCTTTTCACTTACAAAGACCATACAGCACCACCTACACTGACGGAGGTATGCTATTTATCATTTGTTTCTTCTTCCTTTCTCCCCCCTGTTCTTAGACCAAGGTCTGAAAAACTTAAATAAAACCCACGTCTAAAAACACCTCCCCTCGACACTTCTCTGCAGCTTCTAGAAATCGAGCAATAAAAAAAGTACGTTGGAAATCAGAATCCTCTAACGTTGCTAGAGGAAGCATAGTCCATGTATCAAGGCAGGGCATAATCCATTCTAGCCTAAACTGGAGCACACAAGGACACTGCAGGAGAATACCTACACGAGAGTCCACTGACTGGGGGTGGGGGGGACATCACCAATCTGAAAGGGGGGTCCTTAGCAGACGACCCAGCAATACCACCACTGAAAAGGGGCAGTTGAATTGTGAAGGCATAAAGGTCTTACAGAACTTTGGGCTAACCAAGGAATCTAAATAAAAAGGGAGTTTGCCCTTCTATGAAAGGCCTGGGGCAAGGATGTCCTCCGAGCATCAACATGAGTATAACTCACTACTTATTGTACTGATTTAGAAACCTCCACCTATTCTATGAAAATGATGCTGAGGACTGATCACAAAGTTAAGGCTGAAAAATACAACCACAACAACAACACAGGCATCATAATCGTCATCATAATAAAAAAGCATCATAATCTAAAAACGCCAAACAGTAATAAGAACAGCACAACAAAATCAGATTCAGAAGCAATGAAACACCCTTACTTAGGCCCCGGTCACACGGGAGGATTTGCCACGCGAGAGAGATGGATCGGGGGCACATCAAGTGGGCGCAATCACACCGCAACATCTGGGAAGTGGCGCACACCCGTCTCCGATCTGTCCCTTCCGGGCAAAACTGTGCATCAAAAAAACCCCTAGAAAACACTACTACCTACCTGAAAATCCGCTGCAG
>NW_015165965.1:8971-11348 GCF_001447785.1 Gekko japonicus
CCCGACATCTGCCGGGGAGGACCTGCGCGGCGGCTGGGGGGATCTGTCTGATCCCGCCGCCACGCATCTCTTTTGGTGCGTCTCACAAAAGCCGCACTTTGGCCATGCCTATTTCCCCCAGTGTGACCGGGGCCTAAGAAAAACTGCAACAGAAATCAAGCCAACTAAAAGCAATTAAAAGGACAGCCAAAGCATTAAAACAGCAGACTAAAGTCAAGATCAATGGTTTTTTAAAAAAAAGATTAGGAGGACACAGTGGGATTGTTAGCAGTGAGCCAAACTTTACAAATATTTTCATGCCCCTCAAAAAATGCTTTCTGCTATTAGTGATTTTTTACTTCAACAAAAGGCACACAAAAGCAAAAAAAAATGTTAATGGGGAAGGTATCTGGAATTGTTTTAAAATCTGAGTGTTTACATGAGTATATAGCAACAGGGCTTTTTTTAAAAAATGAGTCTTTTGATGTGGCATTAGTAAAGGTAAAGGTAACGGTTCCCTTGCTCGAAAGCCAGTCGAATCCGACTCTAGGGTTGCGGTGCTCATCTCCGTTTCAAAGCCGAAGAGCCAGCACTGTCCGAAGACGTTTCCGTGGTCATGTGGCCGGCATGACTAAACACCAAGGCGCATCTCCGTTTCCAAGCCGAAGAGCCAGCGCTGTCCGAAGATGTTTCCGTGGTCATGTGGCCAGCATGACTAAACACCAAGGCGCACAGAACGCTGTTACCTTCCCACCGAAGTGGGAAGTATATGTGTCCATATACAGAAACAAGAAAGGAAAGGCAGCATGGTATAGCACAATTACATCAGATCTCCGAAGCTAAGCAGGCAGTGGGGGGGTTGGGGGGACTTATTGGGAGCGCGAGTGAGGCCCAGCTGATGTTGCAGTGATGTGTCTACATCACTTCCAACATGACCCAGAAGGGACATCGTCACACAGTGACAATGGGGTGATGTTCTGGTATTTGGGCAAAAACTCTATGGTAAATTTGGCTTCTACCATAGAGTTTTTGCCCCAAAACACCAGATGTTGCTGACATGATGACGTCACTTCCAGGTCTCATCAGAAATGATGTAGACACATTGCTGCAACATCGACTGGGCCTCACACTTTCCCCAGGTATGTTCCCCCCTGTCAGACAGCTGCTTGGCAGTGAGCCCTGGCAGTGAGGGACCCATACCTCCCCGAGAGGGTCTGGCAACCCTAGGCAACCAGGGTTGGGACATTCCTAGAGATTTGGGGGTAGAGCATGGGGAAGGCAAAGTTTGGGCAGGGGAGGGACCTCAGTGAGGTATAATGCCATAGAGTCTACCCTCCATAGCAGTCATTTTCTCCAGTTTGGTGTAGCGGTTAAGTGCATGGACTCTAATCTGGGAGAACCGGGTTTGATTCCCCACTCCTCCACTTGCACCTGCTGGATGACCTTGGGCAAGCCGTAGTTCTTGCAGAGCTGTTCTCTCAAGGACAGTTCTGTCAGAGCTCTCTCGGCCCTGCCTACCTCACAGGGTGTCTGTTGTGGGGAGGGGGAGGGAAGAGTTTGTAAGCTGCTCTGAGACTCTGAGTGAAGGGCGGGGGTATAAATCCAGCCGCGGCCTCCTCCTCTTCCTCCTCCTCTTCTTCTTCTAGAGATCAGTTGTAATTCTGGGAGATCTCCACCTGAAGGTTGGTAACCCTAGTGCAAAGGCTTGACTCTTCTCTTATGCTGAAGTATTTAAAAAACACACACCCTAGGATGTCCTTTAAAAACAAACAATCATTAAATAGTAATAAAATATACTCCTGCACACCAGGCTGGGGGGTGGAGGAGCAAACCTCTATTTGCTCTAATCATCTCCTGCTTTAAGGGCCAAACTGTGGTGACCTATAGAGGTCCACCTGACTGAACTTGCTTCCACTGCAGCCACACAGTAGCAGTAGGGAATATCGTTTCAAAAATCAGAGAGAGGACTTTTCATTTTGGAATTGCAGCATAGGGGGAGCAGGGGTTCCCTCCATGCCATTTTCAGAAATTGAAATGGCCAACACTGCAAGTTATTTACCTAACTTTGGAGCAGCACGTGCTCTGTGGTAGAGCATGCAGAAGAAGAAGAAAAGAGGAGAAGAGATTGGATTTCTACCCCGCCCTTCACTACCCGAAGGAGTCTCAGAGCAGCTTACAAACTCTTCCCTCCCCCTCCCCACAACAGACACCCTGTGAGGTAGGCAGGGCCGAGAGAGCTCTGACAGAACTGTCCTTGAGAGAACAGCTCTGCAAGAACTACGGCTTGCCCAAGGTCATCCAGCAGGTGCAAGTGGAGGAGTGGGGAATCAAACCCGGTTCTCCCAGATTAGAGTCCATGCACTTAACCGCTACACCAAACTGGAGAAAATGACTGCTA
>NW_015165965.1:11539-14217 GCF_001447785.1 Gekko japonicus
CTTGAAGGGACGGATCGGGGACGGGTGCGAGCCAATTCCCAGATGTTGCGGTGTGCTCTCACCCATTTGCTGAGCCCCCGATCCGTCCCTCTCTGGGTCAAAATCTCCCGTGTGACCGGGGCCACCCTGTGAGGCAGGTGGAGTTGAGAGAGCTCTGACAGAAGCTGCTCTTTTTCAAGGACAGCTGTTATCAGAACTACGGCTTGCCCAAGGTCATCCAGCAGCTGCAAGTGGAGGAGTAGGGAATCAAACCCGGTTCTCCCAGATTAGAGTCCGCGCACTTAACCACTACACCAAACTGGCTTGGAGTGAGGTGGAGATCTCCCAGAAGGTCCCAGGTTCAATCCCCAGCATCTCCAGTTGAAAGGATCGGGTAGCAAGTGGTGGGAAAGACCTCTGCCTGAGATGCCTGGCTATGGTCACACAAGCAGTTTGCAGCGATAGCATTGCAATACCTTTGCAGATTTAAAGCGCACAATCAGACAATGACCTCTGCCTTCCATGCCCCAGTTGTGACCACCCTGTTCTGCCCAGCTTCAGAAGCAGAGTAACCGGGCACCAGGGAAAGCCTGGCCTTTACCGATGCCAGCGCTTCCACTCTGCTTTTCCGGCTGTCTAAACTCCCCTGCCCCAAACTGAAGCCAGATGGGAAGTCTGAACTGGCAGATCTGCTCCTGCTGTTGTTGTTTTTAGTAGCTGCTGATATTTGCATAAGCACATGAGTGCATACACGCAATGTGCTCGCCTGTTTTTTTGAGAAACCGACCGGGCAGCACACGCCGTGCTTCGGTCACTGCAGTAACGTGGACGCCTCACTACCAGATGAGCGTGCAGGAAAACTGTTGTAGGGTGTGCTGACTGGCTGGTTCTTCCCGCGACAATTCGAAACGGGACACTTAGAGGAGTGCCCAGACAATGCCCATCGTCCAGTGTGACCGCAGCCACTGACCTTGAAAGACCAAGGGTTTGATTCAGTGTAAGGCAGCCTCCTGTGTTCATATGTGCTGCTCCAGAGTTAGAACTCCCCACTGGTACCCGTTTAAGCTTCTGAAAATGGCATTGCTGGGAAGTGTGAGTTATTTCCTCTTTCCTGTCTCTGAAAGCCCTCATGACTCCTGTTAAGTCACTCGCTTAACAAAGAAGTCGGAGGGTGATTCAGCAAGAACACAACTTTATTCTTCAGCTCGAACACAGCTCCAACACAGATCAACACCTGCTAGCCAGAACAGAACAGTTCAGCTTTCACATTGCAGTTGTCCCGCTTTTAAACTCTCCCGGCTAATGTAGCCACAACCACTGTACAAATACCAACCAGTACGGTTGTTCATATAAGGACCAATCACGGGTGTTCCCACTCAGGGAGCTTGCTGTAAAGTGATTGGCTAGGTGCTTCCTGGGCTTGCAATGCGATTGGATGGATTTGGATCCTAGCCAAGGATGGCAAGTCAATTAGATGTTTCACATACATCATGCATTCAATGGCAGCTATTGGATACATTACAGCTCCCTTTACCTGCTTCCTCCTCTCCTTCCCTCCTGCCAGTCAACCTACCTTTATTTGGTCTCATCTTCAGCTTTCCTGCCTTCCCTCCACTTGGGAGCCTCTCCCTGAGAAAAGTCTAGCCAAGTTGCATGGTGCACTGGGTTGGGCTGCACCAGTAGTGCAGTGCAGGCTGAACTGGGTAGGCTGGGTTGCATGGTGCTGGCCAGTCCAGGCCAGTCCCATTTGCATGGCAGGGAACCTTCAAGGACTTGGGGAGGGCAATTCACATCCCCCTATATCCCCCCGGTGAGCCAATTTGGTGTCGTGGTTAAGTGCGCGGACTCTAATCTGGGAGAACAGGGTTTGATTCCCCACTCCTCCACTTGCAGCTGCTGATGTGACCTTGGGCAAGCCATAGTTCTTTCAGAGCTGTTCTTGAGAAAGAGCAGTTTCTGTCAGAGCACTCTCAGCCCCACCTACTGTTGGAAATGCATGTGTTTACAAGGTCTGACAATTCAGTCATTATAGGGTTAACTTGTTTGCCTAGTATTGCTATTGTTTAGACTGACCTGGAAGGGATACCTGGCAGTAAGCCAATGGGGAATTAGCCCGGGAAAAGTAGCTTCTGCTGTGATACAGACTGGTCATTTGTTTCAGGTGACTTCCTTTCTAGGGGTCAAGAAGAAGGAGAGATTCTCCATTATCTGCGTGCTAGTGTTGACTATAGGCAACTTGGAAAATGTAGCTGTTAGTGTTATGTTTATTTGTAGTTATCCCGTGTACCTTTTACCCTTAGAAATAAAGGTTTTTAAAAGCAAAGAAATCTCTTCTTTCCAATACAGCAAGATCCATTGATAGTCTGAGTATTAAACATTTTTAACAATTTTTACAACAAATTGGTAGCAGAGTGCGGTTTATGGAAGAATACTTGTAGCCGCCACCACCTCCTGTGGCAGTGAATTCCATGTGTTAATCACTCTTTGGGTGAAGAAGTACTTCCTTTTATCTGTTCTAACCCGACCGCTCAGCAATTTCATTGACAGCTTCGAGCGGGAATTAGTTAAGCATATGGAGCAGAGGTCCATCGGTGGCTATTAGCCACAAGGGACTCCGGGGAAAGTGATGCTCTGTATTTTTGGTGCTGGGGGGGCGGTCAACAGTGTGAGGGCTCCTAGTGTCCTGGCCCCACTGCTGG
>NW_015165965.1:14295-19189 GCF_001447785.1 Gekko japonicus
GAAACCCCCCAAAAGCGGGGGACCCCTGCCAAACCGGGGGGGTTGGCAATCCTAACTTCGGCCCATCCAGAGAGGAGGCAGTCTTCGTCCTACTGGGGGTTAGGAAAGGCTTTTGCTGCCCGTGCTAACCAGGGTGTCCAGGTCACAAGCAAGAGATATGGGAAACCTGGGGAGGCAACAGAAATTCAGCCATTCAACGGTCAGCTGGATTGGGGAATGAATGGAAGTTTCCCTGCTTTCTGGGGCAAGAGAGAGAGAGAGGCTGAAGCAGAGCCGGAGGCCGGTCCGAGGAGAGACCCTATCTGGAGCCCACAACCTCCAGAGGTAGAGAGTGTAGAGAGTACTGTGTAAGGATTGCATTTAACCGTGTTGATTTCAGCCCTGTTGGCTCATAGTGCGTGCTTACCCTGACAGTCTGCCTTATTCAGTTAGTGTGTGAGTGCTCCATAACTGTGTAAACAGTTAAATAAATCCTTATATTTGGGATAAGAATCTGTGTTGTGCTCTGACCACATAGTCCCCCCCCCCACTCTGCACAATAACAAAAGGGGAGGTGAGAGCCCGGGAAGCAAGGGAAGGTCAAACCCTTGGGTTGCCAACTTCCAGGGGCCACCCAAAGATTGGGGGTTTTATCTTCAAGTAGGGAGAATCAGCCATGGGGTCTCACCGTCCCTCTAAAAAGGCAGTGACAATTCCGTGAGTGGTGGCAGCGAATTTAAGGATTGCCGAGTTGTGAATCAAAGTGGACCACTCAACTCCCACGGCTGGAAACAGGAGGCCATTTTGCCACAGAGATCTTTCATTTCTTAAAGCTACAAGTGCTGCTTCCATTATGGGGGGGGGTCTTTCCTCCCTAGGCTTTCCCTGTCTTCTCTCCCCCACCCCGCCAACTTGTAGGCATTCACACACAAAGACACACACGTTCTTTCTTTCCCCCTTCATACTTTCTGCATTTCTCACCCCCCACACACACACACACTTATGTATTCATACCAACAAAGAGGTATCTACCCACGCCCCGGCTCCTCTCCCTGTCCTTGCTCACAAACATGCCAGTACTCTCGTTCTCCCCACCCCCAAGATTGTTGTTGTTCAGTCGCACAGTCGAGTCCGACTCTCCGCGACCCCATGGACTAGATCCCACCAGGCCCTCCTGTCTTCCGCTGTCCTCTGAAGTTTGCTAAGTTTCATGTTCGTTGCATCGATGACACTGTCCAACCATCTCATCCTTTGCCGTCCCCGTCTTCTTTGACCTTCAATCTTTCCCAGCATCAGGGCCTTCTTCTCCAGTGAGTGCTCCCTTCTCATTGGGTGGCCAAAGTATTTGAGCTTCAGTTTCATTATCTGGCCTTCCAGGGAACAAGTCAGGGTTGGTTTCTTTTAGGATTGACTGATTTGATCTCCTTGCAGTCCAAGGGACTCTCAAGAGTCTTCTCCAGCACCATACTTCAAAGGAATCTATTCTTCGGCGCTCGGCCTTCCTTAGAGTCCAACTCTCGCAGCCATACATGACTACTGGGAATACCATTGCTTTGACCTTGCGTATTTTTGTTGGCAGGGTGATGTCTCTACTTTTTATCATGCTGTTTAGGTTCGCCATCGCTTTCCTCCCAAGGAGCAGGCGTCTTTTAATTTCATGGCTGCAGTCACAGTCTGCGGTGATCTGGGATCCCAGGAACGTGAAGTCTGTCACCACTTCCACGACTTCCTCTTCTATTTGCCAAGGAGTGACTATCCCCCAAGATGGTCACATGTAACAAGCATACGCCTTGTCTCTCTCTTTTCTGGTCCTCCAGACTAGGGTTCCCAAGCTCCAGGTGGCACCTGGAGATCTCCCACCCCAGAGCTGGCAACCCTGCTCCCTTTACGCAAACATGCCTGCCTTCTCTACCCTCATGCAGGCACAGGCGACAAGTCTCTCTTCCTCTCCTGCTCTTGCCCTGTGTGTCCGGAGCTCCATCAGGCTATCGGCCAGCCGCCGCTGCAGCAGAGGAGGCTAGCGGGCCCTGGGGTGCAGAGGCCAAGAGCCCTGCCACCTCCCTGTCAGCTGCCGGCTGGGCAGGCCACCACGGCCCCCAACGAAGCACAGGCGTTGGCGGAGCTGACGAGCAGCTGCCACCGTGACCTTCTGCCGCCCTGCCCTCGCCCACCTGCGATGCCCGCGTGGATTTGGGAAGAGGGAGGAGAAGACAACAGTTGTCAGCGGACAATTATGCAACCGGCAACTGACCAACGAAGCAAAAGCAAAACAAGACGTTTCCCACGGAGTGCTACGCAGAGAATTCGTTTTTAGCAGCTCCTGTTACTTCCCCAATGTCGTGTGTCCCCCCCCCCATCCAAGCTCAAACAGTTCAGACGGTTTTCTTTGGGAGGCAGATGGTTGCCATTTTTTCTCCCAGGGCAAAGGATTACGTTGCTTTCTTGTGCAGAATTACGCTAGTTTAAATCCACAGATTCCATTGGGCTTAAGCTGAACTGTCTAGGATTCCAACGCTCCATTACCAGCCCTGCACTCCCAGATAACTCACCAGTACTTCAGTACAACATTGCAATGTCACCTTGGAGTCCTCCTGCAGGAGCGCACAGGAACGGAGCTCTGGCAGTAAAGAGCCCAGGGGGCGGGC
The DNA here is from genome assembly GCF_001447785.1 of Gekko japonicus. Lineage (NCBI taxonomy): Eukaryota > Metazoa > Chordata > Lepidosauria > Squamata > Gekkonidae > Gekko > Gekko japonicus. Next base: position 16,920 of record NW_015165965.1, read on the forward strand.
ACATGCAACAAGCCCCGCCCCCTGCTCCCAGCAGCCCTCAGTCAGTGCAAGAAGCAGCCAGGTAAGTTGCAGAGGCCCCACCCCGGCCCCCCGGTCCAAAGCAGTCCAGTGGCACCTTTAAGACCAAGTTTTATTCAGGTACCAGCTCTCCCTCCTCTGCCAGGACAGATCTGCACGTCCCCCCCCCAATAGCTAGCAATCCAAAACAGTCCAGTGGAGCCTGAGCGGTGGGTTTTGCCCTCTGACACCCTTCCGGTGATGTCAGGGGGTCTGGCATATGCAAATAAGTTATGCTAATAACTTATGCTAATGAGCTCCTGCACCCCTTTTTCTACGAAATGACCCCTGCTAATATACAATAGATCATGGGTCCCCAACATGGTGCCCTTTCCTGGTCCCCGCCAAGTGTTTTAGAAAGTGGGCAGGGGCCAGGTGAACTTTTGCCCCGCAGGTCTTCTGATTAGGGTTACCAGGTCTTAACGTTGTCCCGGTGGGGGCTCCAGCCTGGCTCCCGGGGTCTTTTTGCACAAATGCTGCAATGGCATCAACCAGAACTGACGTCATTGCATCGGGCACGTCGTTCAGGGGACACTGTAGTATTTGGGTAAAAAAAAAACTCTATGGTCACCATAGAGTTTTTACCCAAATGCTAGAGCGTCCCCGCATGATGTGCCCGGCATGATGACATCACCTCTAGAATGATGTCATCGCACCAGGCACCTTGGGCGTGCCAGTCTCTTCGGGAGCGGGGCTCCCCAACCAGCCAGCTGGCCCACAGTGGATTGGGGGCCCTGAATATGGGGAATGGAAACCCTACTTCTGATGGGCCTTTGGAGATCTGATTGGCTGTGCACATACATTTTAAAAAAACGCTTCAGCAGCAGCTGCCACCACAGCTCAAAGATCTTCACGGTGCAACTGAATTTTAGATCTATGTAAGCCAGAAAGTACCTTTCAGCAATGTGTTCCTTCAAAAGTCGTCCTGTTAAGAAGAGCTTCTCCCTGAAACGTTGGAGAGTTACGCCTAACCTCACTTTGTGACACTGTGGTTGGATCTGCTTTCTGCAGCAGCCATGTCGTGGTCGTGCCCACTGCCCCGTTTTGGAAGTCCAAAGGGGCCTGCAGGCCCCAGAAGGTTGGGACGGACACACACCCCGCAATAGATTTATTTATCCATTCATTATTTCAATTTATATCCTGCCCTTCCCATAAACGGGCTCAGGGCGGCTCACAACAATAAATACGACAATCTAAATTAACACATTAAATAATAGAATAAAACCAGTTTAAAATTTAAAATAGTTGAACTAGTTGAAGTGGGCAGTGCAATGCATCAAACTAGTTAGGGAAACACCCCTGGAATATTTCAGAAGGGTTTGGGGTAGAAGTTAGATCAGAAAAAGAAGGTGTTTAAAGTATGTTCTCCTTTACTCAATGAATAACTAGATTGTGGGATTCACTGCATTAGTAATGATGCCCACAAGTATGTGGTGGTAGAAAGTGACATCAACTCATAGCTGACTTATGGGGACCCGTCAAGGGCTTTCCAAGGCAAGAGACATTCCGAGACGGTTTGCCATTGCCGGCCTCTGCATAGTGACTCTGGACTTTCTTGGTGGTCTGCCAGTTTGGTGTAGTGGTTAAGTGTGCAAACTCTAATCCAGGAGAACTAGGTTTGATTCCCCACTCCTCCACATGCAGCTGCTGGTGTGACCTTGGGACAGTCACAAGTTCTTTCAGAGCTGTTCTCTCAAGGGCAGTTCTCAAGAGAGCTCTCTCAACTCCACTCACCTTGCAGGGTGTCTGTTGTGGGGAGAGGAAGCGAAAGGAGATTTGTAAGTGTTGAAATTGCAAGTTGCTTACACTTCAGTCATTACAGAGTTAAATGTTGTTTGTTAGGAAACAGGATGTTACGTTACATAATGTATTCAACGGCGGGGAAAGTTTGTGGGAGTTGTTTACCCTAATGAAGTGACCTGTAACCTTTGTATTGGTCAACGAACATCTTGTTTGTAGAAATGCTTTGATCTAGCATTAATGTATTCACAAGTTTATGGCCCTTTGTGTGAACCAAAGCGGTAGTTCTCTTCTAGAAGCCAAGAGAGATAGAAAGATGTAGCTGTTAGCATATAATACTGAGAGTAACTGCAAGTATGTAACCATTTATTTTATTTATTTTATCCAAAGTACCCTACCCATGTTTTATTTTGTTTTTATAGTAAAGATATTTTTTCTTTTACTAAGTGTGGCTCTTGTGTTTGCAATACGAC